>NC_081841.1:115434376-115481832 GCF_963259705.1 Myotis daubentonii
TCTATTTCTTCTTCTTCATCATCATCTTCTTCATCTTCTTCATCTTCTTCTCCTTCTCCCTCTTCTGAAAGAATACCCTTCAACATTTCATGTAATACTAGTTTGGTGGTGATGAACTCCTTTAGCTTAATCTTGTTTGAGAAGCTCTTTATCTGACTTTCAATTCTAAATGAGAGCTTTGCTGGGTAAAGTAATCTTGGTTGTAGGTTCTTACTATTCATCACTTTGAATATTTCTTGCCACTCCCTTCTGGACTGCAAAGTTTCTTTTGAGAAATCAGCTGAAAGTCATATGGGCGCTCCCTTGTAGGTAACTGACTGCTTTCCTTTTGCAGCTTTTAAGATGTTCTCTTTGTCTTTAACACTTGGAATTTTAATTATGATGTGTCTTGGTCTGGTCCTCTTTGGTTTCCTCTTGTTTTGAACTCTCTGAGCTTCCTTGACTTGTAAATCTATTTCTTTCACCAGGTAGGGGAAATTTTCTGTTGTTATTTTTTAAAATAGGTTTCAATATTTTGCTCTCTCTCTTCTTCTGGCAGCCCCATAATGCAAATGTTGGTATGCTTGAAGCTGTTCCAGAGGCTACTTATGCTATCTTCATATTTTTGGATTCTTGGTCCTTTTTGCTCTTCTGATTGTGTGTTTTTTTGCTTCCTCATATTCCAAATCATTGATTTGATTCTTAGAATCCTCTATTCTACTGTTAAATCCCTATAAATTAATATTTATTTCAGTTAGTATATGCTTAATTGCTGATTGGTCCTTTCTCATGTCTTTGACATTCTCAGTAAGAATCTTGAAAGTCTCATGAAGAACCTTGTGTAACCTTATGATCATGGTTTTGAACTCTGTATACAGGAGTTTTCTTGCTTCCATTTCTTTCATTTGTGACATTTTTCTTTGTCTCCACATTTTGACTGTTTCCTGCATTTGTTTCTATGTATTAGGTAGAGCTGCTATATTTCCTGGAATTGATAGAGTGGCCTTGTGTAATAGGTGTCCTGTAGGGTCCAGTGGCTCAGCCACCCCAGTTACCTGAGCTAGGCACTCTAGGTGCACCCCTGTATGGGTTGTGTGCACAGTTGTTGTAGTTGAGCCTTGATTGCTGTTGTAGAAACTGGAAGGAGTTGATCTCCAGGCAAATTGGCGGTGAGGACCTGCTGTTCAGGAAACACCATTATGGAGTAGGAATTCCTTCAGTGGGGCTTTGGTGCTCACTGGGTCTGCCTCTTGAGTGTGTCATTTGTGGATGTGTAGAGTTATAATTTGGTATGGTCTGAAGCTGTCAACCTGGTGCACTGGCTCTGGGGCCTCCTGGGAGGTGCAAAGTCAGCCACTGCCTGGGGCCACCCAGCAGGAGCTAACCAGCAATCTGCAGATGGTTGATATTTTCTATTTGTATTGGGCTTGGAGGTGCCCAAGCAAGGCCCATCTCTGAAGAAGGCAGGATGATGCTAGTGCCTGGTGTTGGACCTTTTATAGATAGGTTTGGGGCACACTGTCACCATCTGCAGCTTGTTTTAGAGATTTTAGCAAAGTTTGAAGCCTGAGCCAGGACAGACCATTCATATGGAAAAGCTGCTACAAACAGCTTGGGTGGGGCTGCAAAATGGATGGGATGTGGCCTCAGGGAATCCCCAGGGTGGAGCAAACAGTGTGCTCCAGGCTGATGGAGACTCAAATATGGCTCCCAGTCAGCCCTGTGACAGGGGAGTTTTCTGTCCCAGGGCTGACTGTGACAATGACCTCTGCAATCACCCCCATTTGAGAGAAAGCCGCCCTCTGAGTTCTTGCCCCGTTGCCAGATAAACCAGTTCCTCCATGTATATGTCTGGGTTCCCCAGCCCTGGAGTTCGGAAGAAGTGGGATCCCATCATTTTGTGTGGAGGTCCTTTAAGAGGAACACCTGGGATTCCAGCAACTTCCATATCACTTAGCTACAATCCCAGCTGGTTTTTAAATATCCAGATGTAGACTTATGTTGTCACCTTAGCATGAATTATGAAGGTTATAACATTTTATATAAAATAAATAGAATATTAATGAAGGCTATTATATTAATAAAGCAGGAAGTACTTTGTTCCCAATGGAAAAAAAAATTAGCTGCTGAGGTGACTTGATATTTTCTTTGTGTCTAAGGATATATCATAATTATTTAGTATATATAAATCTATGCACACTGAGAATGATGAGGAGGAGGGTGAAATCAGGAAAAGATTTATCATAAGAAGACATCTAAGTGTTGTTAAAACTAACTAACCTCTAGTGAATTCCTAGGCATAAGCCAAGAATTGTTCATATCTGGATTATACATCTTGCCTATAACACATACTTATTTGACAACTTTTCTCTAATGAAACTTGCTTCTCATTTCCATGATTTATTTTATATTTTTATATTTATTTATTTTTTCTTAATCCTCACCTGAGGATATTTTTCCATTGATTTTTAGAGAGTGTGGAAGGGAGGGGGAGAGACAGAGAAGGAGAAACATCGATATGAGAGAGACACATCGATTTGTTGCCTCCTGTATGAACCCCTACCAGGGCCAGGTATTGAGCCTGCAAATGAGGTGCCCTTGACTGGAATCAAACACAGGACCCTTCAGTCTGCAAGCTGATGCTCTATCCATTGAGAAAAACTTCCTAGGGCTATATTTTTTATCTTTTAAAAGGTTGATATTAACAAACCTGAAAATTTCAACCAGGCCTGCCAAATAGAAAATGTAAAATGAAAAAGTGTGATCACATTCTTATGTAGATAAAGCCTCATTGAGACAATCATATATATATATATCCTATCTAATAATAGACAAACATGGTAATTGACCATACCTTCACTACACCTCCCATTGGCTAATCAGCATGATATGCAAATTAACCCAACCAAGATGGTGGCCGGCAGCCACTCAGCTGAAGCGAGCAAGAGGCTTGCTTGCTCCAGTGATGGAGGAAACCAAGGTTCCCTGCCTGCTGTGGCCCAGCTCTGAGCTCCGAAAGCAACAAAGTTTCAATTATAGAAGCTAAACAAACCCCAGATACCTGCTTTCAGCAGACTGTGGCCTCAGAGCTGGAGCAAGTAGGAGCCGGCTCTCAGCTCCAGTGACGGCAACAAAGTTTCAATTACAAAAGGTAAATAAATCCCAGAAAAAGAAAAAGAAAAAAAGGAGAGGCTGGGAGCTTCAGTCGCCGGCCAGCCTGAAAACGGCCCTCAGCCCCTTACCCAGACTGGCCAGGCACCCCAGTTGGGACCCCCACCCTAAATGGGGTGTGGCAAGCCTGAAAACAGCCATGAGCCCCTCATCCAGGCTGGCCAGGCACCGCAGTAGGGACCCCCACCCTGAAAAGGGTGTGACCAGCTGCAAACAGCCATCAGCCCCTCACCCAGGCTGGCCAGGCACCCAAGCGGGACGCCCACCCTGATCCAGGACACCCTTCAGGGAAAACCAGCCGGCCCCCACCCATGCACCAGGCCTCTATTCTATATAGTAAAAGGGTAATATGCAAACTGACCCTAACAGCAGAATGACTGGGAATGACTGGTCAATATGACACACACTGTCCATCAGGGGTCAGACGCTCAATGCAGGAGCTGCCCTCTGGTGGTCAGTGTGCTCCCACAGTGGGAGGTCTGCTCAGCCACAAGCCAGGCTGATGGCTGCCAGTACAGCAGTGGTGGTGGGAGCCTCTCCTGCCTCCTCAGCAGCACTAAGGATGTCTGACTGCAGCTTAGGTCTGCTCCCCATTGGCAAGTGGACATACCCCGAGGGCTGTCCAGCTGCCAGATGGATGTCTGATTGCCAGCTTAGGCCCAATCCCCCGGGGAGCAGGCCTAAGCCATCAGGTGGTCATCCCCCGAGGGGTCCCAGACTGCGAGAGGGCACAGGCCGGGCTGAGGGGACCCCCCCCCCGAGTGCACAAATTTTTGTCCTTTTTGGTGACAAGTTAAGAACATATGGCTTAGATACTACTACTTTCAGCCTTACCCCTAAATTATCTATCTTCTCAAACATGCCCAAAAGACATTCTTGCAATTATAGGTAATAAGTCTATAGTTATTTTCTACTTTCTCGCTTGGCAAGGTGCTCTAACTACCTCAGCAAGCTGAAGGCACATCTAGACACTCAAATGTAGTTGCAGAACATCCAGTTAATTTAAAGGGTTACTTTAATTTTTAAAAATCAAATAATTATTATATTATGACATATATAACTAATTTTCCTGTTTATCTGTGGGTAAAAACATTTTAAAGTCACTTTCATAGATTTAGCAAGACAAAGACATTAAAATATCAAACAACAAAATATATAGATTTAAATTGTTGATCTTGTACATTCTATTACTGATAAAATGAATTTTTTATTAGAGAGGAAATTAAGTCTTTTAACAGTGGTCAGCAAACTCATTAGTCAACAGAGCCAAATATCAACAGTACAATGATTGAAACTTCTTTTGAGAGCCAAATTTTTTAAATTTAAACTATATAGGTAGGTACATTGTTATTAACTTAATTAGGGAACTTCTAAGGCTTAGGAAGAGCCACACTCAAGGGGCCAAAGAGCCGCTTGTGGCTCGCGAGCCACAGTTTGCCGACCACGGGCAGGACAATGCAATACAAATCTGATACACTGCAAGTCAAATCTACAGGCCTTGAGAGAATTTTTGGCAACAGGGTTCAGATGGTTCAAGGGAAGGGGAAGAGGTAGGAAAAGAAGAGAAGATACCAAACGAGGAAGAGTCAAAGTAAAAGGCTGGAGGAATATTTGAAATGGGTTTCATTAGTTAAGAATAGCGATAGTAGTAGTTGTTGTTGTTGTAGTGATAGAGGTAATAGTAGTAGAAACTAAGAAGTTAGGCACTGTGCTAAGTGATTGAAATGTATGGCTTCATTGGAACTTTATAATAATTCCATTTAATTTAATCATAATAAATGATACTAGTGTCTCATTTTACAGAGAATGAACTTAGACAAATGAGATCACTTGCCCAGAATCAATGAACAAATGGTAGTTATTAAATTCTAACTCCAGTAAGTGCAACTGCACAGAGAGACTTCATCCTCTATAAATACTTCCCCAGAAATGTGAGAAGTAAAATTCAAAAAGGCACAAACATCCCAGGAACCCAAGTCTCCAAACAAAAATGTATTTCCTGTTTTCTCCTCCTCTTTGCCAATTTTGACCTTTACTGAGGTCAAATGTGACTGGGCCATGTTTATAATTCATTAAGGATATAACAGACTTAAGATGCACACTTGATATAATTTGCTATTGCATATCATGTTTGTTAATATACCAAATTTATCACTATCATCACCATTACATCACACTAACTCCATCGCCATCTCCACCACTACCCTTGTCTCCAATCTAAAACACATGCATTATATGTGGCTCCCTAATACTGAAAGAAGCAATCTATTCCAAGCAATCTATTTCCTTTTAGCTCAAGACTGTTGTCACCTATCCCCAGTTGTCTTTCTGTATAAACTGTAGGGTTAGGATGGCAGGTGATTGGTAACAGATATGGTCCTCAGACCTCTTAGTAAGCCCTAGAAGAAAGATGTGGCCAACATTTTCTGTGCACTCTCTTCAAAAAATGGATACTTGGGAGTGCTTGTCTTTATCTTCATTTGAGTTTTAAGTCTAACATTGAGACAATAGGAGTTACCCCTTAACCTAATGCCTCTTTTGGTCCAGCATAATGTCTTTATTGAGTAAAGTAACTATTTAGATTTCTCTTTGACCAGAAGTAGAAATTTAACTACAGACTACTTTTCTGTCCCCTGATTTGAAAACAAACAAACAAACAAACAAACAAACACTTTAGCAAGGAGGAATTATTTCTGTTGTTTTTGTCTTCACTGATTTGGTGCCACAGCATGGAACTCAGTGTTCTATTAAAAAATTCCCAGGTTTAGATCCCTCAGGTAGCTTTTGGGTTGCCATGAGGTGAAAAGGTGACTTGCCCTTTGTTTGGGATTATTTACTCTTTGTGTAAGTATTGATAGCAAAAAAGGACAAGACAAGAGATCTTTTTGCAGTATTACTGGTACATATTTCTTATGTTAAATTGGAGATGTTAAATGTGACATCTCAGATCTGCTTACTTCATCTCATCCTCACAGCCAGCTTCTGTATGATAACAGAATACTCAAACAGCCCTGATTAAAACTCTGATGGGAAAGCTAGAAAAACGTATAGTAAAAACTTCCAGGCATTCACATATATTTTTAAAAGGAAGTTCTCTTACTCATTTGCACTGACTTTTCTTTGTTGGTCCCCACAGTTGACATCAATGTTTGTATTTAGATGATTCTGAGAAATCATACTTTTGTAAACAGCAGAGAGCAATTTTGCAATGTTCCCATTGTGGTGACTCAAACAGATATATGGTGACTAAAGCTACAAGCAGTGTTTAATCTGGTGCTTTAAAAATAGAAGATTCCAAATTATATTAGCTGGTTATCACTGATCTACAGTATTATATACAACTCAAATTTTTAAAAAATGATGATGTGAGTCTTCAGTTTGATCAAGATCTCTGTTTTTCCCACAGAATTGTGCCTTACAAAGATCAAAAGTAAATTTATATTTATGCTGCCAGGAAAGTCAGTTTTAAAGTTTCCTCTCTCAACTCCAAAGACAGTGTAATATACCCAAATTTTAAGTTTTTGTTGTTATCCTCTTTAGGAAACCTCATGGGTCTTCTAGTCCAGACTTCCAACAGAAATGTCATCTTCGTGAACCCATCTAATAAGAACAGAGTCTATTTGGATTTTAAGGAGCCAAAGGTTAAAATGTTGTTTTATCATAATAAGCTTCATAAGTACTTCTCTCTAACTCCTTCCCGATAGTCCTCATTTGCCCTCTAAAGCAATTAGCCTTAATGTTTTATTCCTCTACATAATCACCTACAAAATATTTGAAGTTATCTATTTTGGTGACTGTTAATAATCATATTTGGCTTACAAGTTTGATGGGAGCAGAAAGAGAGACACAATTTATCTGTATGGGGAAATAAAATATAACCACTTTGGTTTGTTAGCAGGTATCCTATCTAATAAAAGAGAAAAATGGTAATTGGCGTACGACGATACCCTTTTCATTGGCTAATCAGGGCTATATGCAAATTAACCGCCAACTAAGATTGGCAGTTAACTGCCAACAAGATGGCGGTTAATTTGCATATGTAGGCACAATGCAGGGAGGCAAAAGGGAAAGCAGGAAGAAGCCCCCTGCCACTGACAGTGATTGGAAACCCAGGGGGGAGCTAAGAGCTGGGGGGCAGGGCAAAGGCGGCCCTGGGGCCGCCTTTGCCCTGCCCCCCAGCCATGATTGGAGAATCAGGCGCCTTTGCCGCCCTGGCCAGTGATAGCAGGAAGTAGGGGTGGAGCCAGTGATGGGAGCTGGGCACGGTTGAAGCTGGCAGTCCCGGGAGCTAGGGGTCCCTTGCCTGGGCCTAAAGCGGAGCCCACAGTCATGGGGCTGCTGCCGCTGCGGGTCCCCGCTGCCCGGGCCGGAAGCCTAGGCCAGAGGTGTTAGGCCTGGGCAGGGGTGGAGCCTGCAACCGCGGGGAGCTGGGGGTCCCCTACCCAGGCCTGACACCTCTGCCGGAGGCCTCAGGCCTGGTCAAGGGGCCGATCTGGTGATTGGTGATCAGAGGGTGATGAGGGTCAACTCCTCTGGCCGAGGCATCAGGCCTGGGCGGGGGGTGGAGCCGGGAGTTGGGGGGATATGATGGTCCCATTACCCAGGCCTGAAGCCTGGGTCAGAGGCGTCAGGCTTGGGCGGGGGGTGGAGCAAGCGATCAGAGGGAGATGGGGTCCCCTGCCCAGGCATGATTCCTGGGCCAGAGGCCTCAGGCCTGGGCGGGGGCCAGAGCCAGTGATCAGGGGGAGATGGGGGTCCCCTGTCCAAGCCTGACACCTCTGGCGGAGGCGTCAGGCCTGGGCAAGGGGCTGATCAGGCGATCGGAGGGTGATGGGGGTCTACGCCTCTGGCCGAGGCATCAGGCCTGGGCTGGGGGCAGAACCAGTGATGGGGGAAATGAGGGTCCCCTGCCCAGGCCTGACGCCTCTGTCAGAGGCGTCAGGCCTGGGCAAGGGGCCGATCCTGCGATTGGAGGGTGATGGGGGTCAACGCCTGAGGGCTCCCAGTATATGAGAGGGGGCAGGCTGGGCTGAGGGACATTCCCCTCCCCCCCACACACACACACAGTGCACGAATTTCGTGCACCGGGCCCCTAGTTGAAAATATATTTCATTTTATGATACATGCAAATTTGAAAACAACAGAATCACAGATTCAGAGTTGGAATGAACTTTAGAGATCAGACAGGCCAGGTTTCCACTTATTCCTAGAATCTCCCTGGAGTATGACTGATGGATTACAGATATTCCAGCTCTGGATTGGAATCCTGACTCCACAGAGTGATACATTCCAGTGAGAACAACTTGGATTGCCTTCCAACTTGGGTTGGGGAAGAAACTTCCTTTCTGTGATTTTTATATAAAAATTACAACTGCTGCTTTCTGAGACAGACCAAAGCAAGTCTGTGTCCTCAACAGGATCATTTTTAATCTTTCATGGCAGCTATTACAATGGCTGCTTTTAGTAAAATTTTGATAAACAGGAAGAATCAATATCTGGCTATTTATATTACTAGGGTAGAATGATAGTTCTTGTATGACTCTCTATATAGAATTGTGTGTATATATAGTCCAAACCTTTTTTTTTTTTTTAATGAAATTACTGAAACCTAGAGAGATGGGAAAGCTAGAAAAACATATAGTAAAAAGAATACAAAACTGATTGCTGGCTGAAATGAACCTGACACCTCACTCACCAGACAGTCCAATTCTTATTACTGTGTCTTTGGAGGAAAGTTAGTTTGAAATGCATTTGTTCAATCAATAATTGCACGCACACATCTAATCTCTGGGAACTAGCAAAGATTCAAGCAAAACAAAACAAACTACATTGTGAAATCTCAAGTAAAAGAAAATCTTGTATAAGAGTACTGCATTAAGGAGATTGAGTTCCAGTTCTGGTTTCTCCACTAACTAGTAGCATAATATAGTCACACTGCCACTTTGGGCCTTAGTTTTCTTTTCTATGTTGTGCTTGTGTGCTGGATTCTGAGACTGTACAGAAGCCCAGTAGCAAAACATACCACAGAAGTACTGAACAATTTTTTTCTCATTGATAAATAAGTTCAAAATTTCCCACAAGCTCTAAAATCCAGTGCATGAATCATATTTTATTCAGTTCTGATATATTTCTTTTTTCAAAATGGTGGTGGTGGCCATCATCAGCTTCCCAATCTTATATAAGCTCACAAAAGGTATTTATTTATGAAAGTATCACCAAAATCAAGATATAGGACAGAGTTGACAAACTGTGGCCTAGAGGCCAAATCTGGCCCATTGACAGCTTTTCTAGTTTCAGTGCAACACAGTGTTACCCAATCATCAATTGAAAACCCTAAATTATTTGTTCTCTGACACTTTACAGAATACGTATGATGGTAGTTGTAGATTTTAATAGATGTTCTTTATCAAATCAAGAAATTTCCCTTCTGCTTATGCTTTGCTGAACATTTTTATCATGATAAATTCTAAATTTCCCATAAGCTCTAAAATCCAGTACATGCATCATATTTTACATGTTAAATTTTGTCAAATGCATTTTCTGCATCTAATGTGAAGATATTTTCATTTTTCAATAATCTGCTGATATATTGATTGATTCTTAAATGTTGAAACAACCTTTTATTCCTAGGAAAACCAGCACTTGGTCATGATTTTTTATCAGTGTATATATTACAGTATTTAATGTACTGTTTGTTGAGGATTTTTGTGCATATTCATAAGGTTTATGAGTTTGTAGTTCAGTTTTCCTTGTGTTATTTTTGTCTCAATTTTATCAGAATAATACTTGCCTCTTAAGTGTTTATTCCCCTTGTATTTTTGTGTTTGATTCACACTGGTATTTCTTCCTTAAACATATGGTAGAATTTACCGCCAAGCAATTGTACCTAAAACTTTGTCAGAAGACTTTTAACTATAAATTCACATTCCTAAATAACTATAGGACAATTCTATATCGTCTTGAATCACTTTAGAAGTTTGTGTCTTTCAGGAAAAATGTCCAATTCATTTTAAATTACAAAATTTATGAGTACCAACCTGTTTATTTTATTATCTTTATAAAATCTATATAATCTTTATTGATGGCACTTTTTCATTTCCAAAATTGATCATGTATATTTCTCTATTTATTTCTTGATCTTAATTCTAGCTAGAATGTTAAAAACTTTGACTATTTCAACTATCTAGATTCAGTTTTTATTGTTTGTTTTCTCAAGTTCTACATTTTAAAAATCAGTGATTACTGCTGTTATCTTTTTTTATTTTCTTATGAATGTTTTGGGCTTAATTGCTTCTTTTTTTTCACAGCATCATAGTTAAAACTGCGATCACTATTTGAGACACTTATTGATTTCTAGTAAAGCATTTAGACTTATAAATTTCATTCTAAGTACAACAATAGCTTATTTGGTTGTACTTTTATTTTCAATCAATTCAAAATATTTTCTATTTTATTTTGTTTTGTTTTTTCATTACCATTTATCCACACTATGCCCTTTCCCACCTCCACCAATTTCTTTTTGACCAAGAGTTATTAAAGGTGTGTTTTTTAATTGAAAAATACTTGGTGTCTGTTGACCTGGTGATCGGGGAGGGGGACAGAAAGTTTTTCTGTTGTCCCAGTCAAGGGAGACTTAGGTAGGCCTATACCTGGGCATTGGAGATGTAGTTTCTCAATGATCCACACCTTTTTCTTATGTCAGTAAATCTTTGCAGGTCATGTGCAGAAGTGGGTTTCTTGATCTTCCCACTTTGGTAGAAAATCTTTAATGATATTGGTGCAAACCCTAAGCTCAAGGATGTTTCCTACTTTTCCAATAGGGCTAATGTGTTTTGTTCCTTAGGGGACAGGAACATGTCCTTCCCCTAGAATCAGCCTCTTGAACAGTGAATGGGATCTATGGAAGAGTACGCACATAGGTGTAAATTCTCTTGTGTCTGTGTCCCAAGGGTTTTATCCTATTATGCTAGCTCACATGCAGCCTTTAGTTCGTTTAAAACATCTTTCTGAAATTTTCTTACTCCTTTGTATAATGCCAGTGTCTCTTACCATTCCACTCTGCCACAGGTAACCTAAAACATTGTGGCTCTCTTTGGAAGAACCTGCTTTTCCTTCAAGTATAGGCTCCTTGGTGTCTTATCTCTTTAATGGGTTCATGAAACATTATGTTTTTATAGTTAATGTGACTTTTCTTGCTTTTAGTGTCAAACAGATGTGAAGCTCTGTGCTACATATTTGACTTTCCAGGCTATCATTTTCTTAAAGGAATGTCATTGTTTGTTTGTATTAATGTACTTATGAAATTATATTTATTCTTTTAATATTTTCTGATTATAGATACTTTGATATATCCTTCTCCTCATTAGGCTATAAAAACAGACTTACAAAACTTTATTAAGATTATGAAAATAGAGTAATGACATATAGTGATATTTTACAATTACGTCTTAGATTGAAATAGACAAAACACATTTCCTATAAAAAATATGACCATAATAAAGAAAAGGGATTTTTATTTTTTCTGGTTGTAGCTTTAAAGCTATCGCACATTTAAATGAAGTACCAGGAATGTTATAGTCGCCTTTTGTCTACATCTGAAATCAGATCTTCAAGGTGCTAATTGCTTACAAAATCACAACAAAGTACCCTGTTTAATGGTATTAAGCTGGATATCTTTAGTAGATATACTGTTTTTTACTTGGGATGAAGAATATCTTAAAATATTTATTTACAAATAAATGTTATATTTTCCATAAAAATATACAATTAAAGAGAAATTACATTTTGATTAAGAATTTCACATTCTTATGAATTTTTCAAATACTATGTAAAAGGAAGTTAAGCTGCCCTAACAGCATTCTCTACAATTAGCTGAGAGTTCTGAAATCTGTCTGGGACTCAATATTATTACCTCTAGTAATAGATGCTGTATCTAGTATATAACTACATGGTCTCTTATAGCTCCAAGATTTTATACTTCTTAAATTGGAAATCTGTTTTTAGTAATTTTATTGAAAATTACACTGACAATAAACCTCTTCATAATTGCAGGTTTCATATGGGGAGAAATAAAACAAATGTGGGATGGCGGACTTCAAGATTATATCCATGATTGGTGGAATCTAATGGATTTTGTGATGAACTCCTTATATTTAGCAACAATCTCCTTGAAAATTGTTGCATTTGTAAAGGTAAATATTGTTTATGTTGTTGTAATGCATAAATTCTGATAAATATTGAGTTTATACCTTCAATTGCTATAAATTTTATTAATATTGTTACTTAGAGTATCATTTATCTGTATGTGATATTCATCAGCATATGACCTTAATGAGATAGATATAAATTACATAGATAATGCATAATTTATAATCATAGAAAAAATTTAAAGAACAATTAGAAGTTGTCACCCAGTTTTCTTGTATCTAAATTGAATGATGCCTCAAAATTATTCACAGTAATTCCTCCTGTTTCTAATCCTATCAATTTCTACTGAAATTCTACCTCAAGCACTTTAAATTTTGGCAAAATATCTATTTTTATCAGTTATAACTATCTAATAAAATTACATAGTCAAATCAAAATATTACTCTTTCAAACCACTGAAGTTATTATTTCACTTTAAACTAACATAGTTTTATATTGTTAGAGCAAAATGTATATATTTTTCTCCTCATGCCATTCAACATGACAGTACTTGAAATCTCACACATTCATTACCCAATAATCTATACAGCATCAATATTATCCCAAATTACATAATTTATGTAAAATAAATTTTGTTCTGCAGTGATAATTGGGATTATTTTGTATTTGAGGGATGTTTTTCAAACCAAAGTATTGTCATCTCCTCCTTCCTGCCTTTCTTTTTCCTCTTTCCTCTCTCTGTTTTTGAAATTTTATTTCATTTTATTGTTGACAGTATTACAGATATCCCCCAACCTCCCACTCTTACCCTCTTCTCCCAGCCTCTGCTCCACCCCAGGCCTTCATCACACTATTGTGTGTGTCCATTGGTCATATATATATATATATATATATATATATATATATATATATATAGTATTTGTCTCTCCCACTCTACTCTGAGATTTGTCAGTTTTTCCATGCCTTCATGTCTCTAAACTTACTTTGTTTGTCAGTTCATTATGTTCACTAGAGGCCCAGTGCACAAAATTTGTGCACAGGGGTGGGAAGGGCTTCCCCAGGACCTTTTGGGGGATGTCTGACTGCTAGTTTAGGCCCAATCTACAGGGATCAGGATGGGGCTAAACTGGCAGTCAAACATCCCTCTCACAATCTGGGACAGGGGGCGGCCTGATTGCCCCTAACCACTCCCTCAGGGGCTGGGCCAGCCGGGGTGAGGACCAATTGGGGAGTTGGAGCGCCGCCCCCTGTCATGCACAGAGCAGGGCGGATCGGGAGGTTGCGATGCCACCCTCAGTCACACTCAGGGTAGGGCCGATTGGGAGGTTGGGGCATTGACCCCTGTCCCTGCTAGACTGCCAGCCTGATCTCCCCTAACCACTTGCCTGCCTGCCTGATTGCCCCTAACCACTCTGCCTGCCTGCCTGATTTCCCCTAACCACTCCCTCAGGGGCTGGGCCAGCCGGGGTGAGGACTCAAGGTGCTCTGGTCTCTGGTCCTTCTGGTCATTTTACTGTTTTGAACACTGGGCTTTTATTATACAGGACTAGAGGCCCGGTGCACATAAATTTGTGCACTCGGGGGGGAGGAAGTGGGAGGTCCCTCAGCCCGGCCCGTGCCCTCTCGCAGTCTGGGACCCCTCGGGAGATAACCACCTGCTGGCTTAGGCCTGCTCCTGGGTGGCAGAGGGCAGGCCCAATCCCTAGGTGCAACCCCTGGTCGGGCTCAGAGCAGGGCCGATTGGAGAGTTGGGGTGCCGCCCCCTGTCATGCACAGAGCAGGATGGATCGGGAGGTTGCGATGCCACCCTCAGTCACGCTCAGGGTAGGGCCGATGGGGGGGTTGGGGCACCCCCCCCCCGTCACACTCAAGGCAGGGTCGATGGGGAGGTTGTGGCACCACCACCTGTCACTCACAGAGCAGGGCCGATCAGGGGGTTTGGGTGCTGCCCCCTGTCACTCACAGAGCAGGGCCCATCAGGGGGGTTGGGGCTCCATACCCTGTCACGCCCAGAGCAGGGTTGATCAGGGGGTTGGGGAGATCCCCCCTGTCATGCACAGAGCAGGGCCGAAGAGGGGGTTGAGGAGATCCCCTCCTGTCACTCACAGAGTAGGGGTGATAGGGGAGTTGGGGCACCGCCCCCTGTCACACACAGAGCAGGGCGGATCAGGGGGTTGGAGCGCTGCACCCTGTCACACTCAGGGCAGGGCCGATGGGGAGGTTATGGCTCTACCCCGTCACACACAGAGCAGGACCAGTGGGGGCGGTGGGGGTTGGGGCGCCGCACCCTGTCACACACAGAGCCGCAGGGCGATCAGGGGGTTGGGGAGCTCCCTGCTATCAGGCACAGAGCAGGGCTGATCAGGGGGTTGGGGTGCCTTCTCCATCACGAACAGAGGAGGGCGGATAGGGAGGTTGTGGCCCTGCCCCCTGTCACACACAGAGCCACAGGGCAATCAGGGGGTTTGGGCGCTGCCCCCTGTCATGCTGATCCCAGTGCCGGGAGGCCTTGCGGCTCCACTGATCCCGGTGCTGGGAGCCATATTACCCTTTTACTATATAGGATAGAGGCCTGGTGCATGGGTGGGGGCCGGCTGGTTTGCCCTGAAGGGTGTCCTGGATCAGGGTGGGGGTCCCCACTGGGGTGTCTGGCCAGTCTGGGTGAGGGGCTGAGGGCTGTTTTCAGGCTGGCGGGTGACTGAAGCTCCCAACCGCTCCTTTTTTTCTTTTCTTTTTTTATTCTGGGCCAGCTTTAGCTCTGAGGCTTGGCTCCAGCTTTTAGGCCTTGGCTGCTGAAAGCAGGTATCTGGTTTGTTTGGGTTCTATAATTGAAACACTCTTTCAACTCCAGCTCTGAGATCCTGGCTGGCTGAAAGCAGGTTTCTAGGGTTTTGTTTAGATTCTATATTTGTAACAATGTTTCAAACTGCAAGCTCAGAGGCCGGCAGCGGCAGACGGGGAACGTTGGAGTCCTCCGTCACTGAAGCAAGCAAGCCTCATGTTCGCTTCAAGCTGCCTGGCTGCCGACCGCCATCTTGGCTGGCAGTTAATTTGCATATCACCCTGATTAGCCAATGGGAAGGGTAGCGGAGGTATGGCTAATTACCACGTTTCTCTTTTATTAGATAGGATTAGACTCCACTTAAAAGTGAGATCATGTGATATTTGTCTTTCTCTGACTGGCTTATTATACTCAGCATAATACTCTCCAGGTTCATCCAAGCTGACACAAAAGGTAAAAAAATTCTTTTATTTTACAGCTGCATAGTATTACATAGTGTAAATGTACCAGTGCTTTTATATCCACTCATATATTGATGGGCACTTGGGCTGTTTCCAGATCTTAGCTAGTGTAAATAATGCTGTTAGGAACATAGGGGTGCATATATATTTTTTTTTTCTGATTGTTGTTTCAGGATTCTTAAGGTATATTCCAAGAATTCGGATCACTGAGTCAAATGGCAGTTCTATTTTTATTTTTTTTATTTAAAATATATTTTTTATTGATTTCAGAGAGGAAAAAAGAGGGAGAGATAAAAACATCAATGATGAGAGAGAATCATTGATCACTATCTCCTGAACGTCCCCTACCAGAGATCGAGCCCACACCCTAGGCATGTGCCCTAGCCGGGAATCGAACCTTAACCTCCTGGTTCATAGGTGAATGCTCAACCACTGAGCCACACTGGCAAGGCCCATTTTTAGTTTTTTGAAGAAACTCCATACTGTTATCCACAGTGGCTGCATCAGTCGGCATTCCCACCATTGGTGTACTAAAGGTTCAACACTACTAATCATCAGAGAAATGCAAATTAAAGCAATCTATATTTTAAGAATGGAGACATAATATAGTAACGTTTCTATTAATATTGATGTTAATGCCCTTGAAAACTTTAAGAGAGGAGAAGATGGTGTCTTAACCAAGGAGGTTATGAATCCATCTAGGAAATGGCCAGTCTGTTTTTAAGTGCATATCTGTCCAACCCCTCTTTTCTCTGTAATGATCCTTAACTAAATATATCTTTAAAATTGTTTGTGACATTGCCACAAAAATGTAACATATCCGCTTTACGTGGCTCCATGCAGTTATAAAATTCTGGTATTATATGATTATAGCAGCTTTTCTAAAACTTTCAGGTACATAAGGATAACTTGGAGAACTTTCAAAAACACAGATTCCTTTTCTTCATCCCCAGAAATTCTACATAGGAGTATTAAGGAGGAGCCTAAATTTTAATTTCTAGCAAACTCACCAGGTGATGTTGATACAGCTGGTATAAGGGAGACATTTTGAATAGTACTGGGTTGTATAAGTCTACTCAACAGCTCATAGAAGTACTGATTTCAAAATGGATCTCTCTCATATGCCAGTATTTATTAATATAACATTTATACAAATATATTAATATATTTTATATATAACAATAGTACATATATTTTCACATGTAGGAATTCTGTATACTACAAATCCATAAATTAATGGATACTTGTGAATGTTTTGCCTCAATGTTTTTAGATATGGGATTTTAAATTTATTTTAAATTCTTCATGTGCAACACCTATTTCAAAATTAAAATATAAATATTGTTTTTAATACCACACCAAGGGAAAATTTATGTTTAAAATTTAACTCAACTACCCCAACTGATGAAGAAGGGGAAGAGATGGGAAAAGGGGAGATGGAAAAATACACAGAAATTACCTCAGATGATGATGATGCAAATAACATGGAATCTTCAGAAATGTGTAGTTTATTACTTTGGTCATAAGAGTTCAGCTATGATTTTAAATATAAATTATGAATTGTTCTTTCTTAATGGTTATTTTGTGTGACTGTGATTTGAGTTGCATTGGTAGCAGTTAATGGCATACAATTTACCATCAAGTCTCCTGGGATCAGTAATTTCCTCCATTAATTACTAGTTATTTGAACTTGAATCTGTTTTTTTTCACTTTCTTCTGACTTATCTATTAAATAGTAAGAATAACAATGTCTACCTTATTCTGTTGGTATGAGAGGTAACTGAGTTGATATATTTAACACTCCTGTTAAAGAGTAAATGCTCATTATTAGCTTTTTGTCTTTCTTTTTTTCTTTTTTTTTTTTTTTTACTCCTATCTCCTCCTCCTTCTTCATATAGTCAGCTCACTAAACTTTCCTTTTGTAATCTTAATTACACATCCTCTTTATTTTGGTTAAAAAATGGTTTGAACTCTGCATTCACACTTACCTTTCTTTACAATATGCAATCTGTGTGATTTGGGACAAGTTATTTAATGTAAGCCTCAATTTTATTATGTGTTAAATGGTAATAATAATTAAAAGAAACCTATTTGGGAGTCTATGATGTCATACTTACTTGTTGACTCACCCTTCTTTATTTTATTGATTTGAGGGAGAGAGAGAGAGAGAGAGAGAGAGAGAGAGAGAGAGAGAGAGAGATTGATTTTTCTTGTTCCACTCGTTTATGCATTCATTGGTTACTTCTTGTATGTGCCCTAACCAGAGACTGAACCCGCAACCTTGGCATACGGAGATGATTCCCTAACCAACTGAACTGCCCAGCCAAGGCCTGGACTCACCTGTTCTTGCCTTCCTTTGTTCTATCATTCAATTTTTCTTGCAAATTTTTAATAACTTATAACTTATTTCAGGAAAAGTGCCTTCTTTATGTACAAAAATAGATTCTGCTAATAGTAAGAGAAACAGTTTTTATATGAAACAATCAATAAGAATTTGTAGGACACACTTGGAAACCAGCTGTTGATCTGGTTGCTAAAAATGCAAATATTCCAGAGATATAGTCTATGCTTTCAAGTTGTTCACATCCAGATGTAGGAAAGAGAGATAAGTATCTTACATGTGATAAGATCTACATCAAAGGCTATGTATGATAGCATCAAGGAATGAACCAAACTTTACTGGCATTGTTCTGGAATTATACAGAGGACAGAGTGAGTGGGCAACTACCATGTTCATGAAGATGCATGAACGTTCCAGAGAGAAAAGACACAATATGCAAAAGTCTATGTGTATAAGGGAGGTCAATATCAATGAGAGATGATCCAGGAAATAGAAGCAAGAAAAGATTGGAAAGGACTTCCCACATCCTGTAATAGAATGTGGATTCTTTCCTATAAATAAAAAGAATCCATTAAAGAGAATTAAACAGAAAGTAAGTCAAGTGGTGATGAACCCTGAAGTAGAGCAATAGACATGGGGGATACTAATAGAAGGTTGGATTTGAAAAAAAAAGAAAAGAAGGTAAGATGCACAATGTAAGAGACATTAGCTATGAAGTATATGAAATCATTCTGATGCTGCACCCTAGTAAAAACAGTTTACCTATTATGGGGCAAGCAAAATTACCACAGAGTTAGAACTGGGTTCTTTGCTGGGATAGTACTGGTTTTACCTCCTGTCTAATGATACTTAAATCGTAGAGAAAATCCAGCCCTAGAACTTTTTGGCCAAGCTGTGGATACAGACAAAAACAGTAATAGCCAACAATAAGGGAAACCTTTCTGTGATTGCCTGTTCAAGAGGAGAACCTTTTATAATAGGCCTGGCAGAAGAGCCACACTTGCTTAATTGCTTCATCCTTTTTCAATTCATCTGCTTGGAGGGTTTTGTTTTGTTTTGTTTTGTTTTGTTTTGTTTTGTTTTGCTTCTTAAACACAAAAAGATTGTCCTAACCAAGACTATGTCTGGGCTCTAGTCCACACTTGATATGAGTATTGCCTATATCACTTCCTATTTGTGTGATTTGGGGCAAGTTATTTAATCTATGCCTCAATTTTATTTTATCTGTAAAATGACACTAATAATTAAATCCCATAGAATGTGAAGATTACATTAAAAAAGACATTTATTATCTATGAATAAAGCTTAATATAAACACTCGCTAGTTCTTTTTAAGTTTTATGTATAATATAATGTACAATGTAATGGTATTATATTTTACAGACAAAGACAGAGCACAGAAGTATATGTGACTTCAGTACTCTTTTGCTAACATGCAAGGCTTCATGGTGCTTCCTTAAAAACCTTGATTCATTTTCATTACTTGTGGATGTGGCTTTAAAAAAATGCTCCTAATTATTAAAGGAGAAGGTTTGTTATCATATCCTCTTCTTGATGTGTATGAAATATCATTTAATTCAGAGCTTATTTATGCCTGGGTACAATTATATTATTTTAGCTTCATTAGGTCTGGTTTTCTTCCTTGCCATATGTACAACTTATCTCATATTTATCTTCAGTCATTTGGCAAAAATGATTAAATTTCTACACTATTTCCACTGTGTAATCTAAGTAATAGTTTAAAAAATAAAAATATTATAAATAGGGACATTTATTTAAACAATCATGATAGGTTTTTTTCATAGCGGTATTCTAAATAGTTGTGAATATATATCTCATTGATCCCTCCTATTTTTACCAGCTAATAACAAGTCAATATTGTTGTTTACATTTTGCAACTGCTGTAACTTTATTGTACTCTCCAAGTTATAGGTTTTTCTAAATATGCTTTAGTTTTATTATAGAGAGCTATAGTAATTTAAATCCCAATGGCTTAATCTAGTATTATCCACCACAGGGGAAAAACAAAACAAAAAAAAAACACAGATGCCTTCCTACTCTTTCACTACTTAATTATCTAACCCAGTGGTCAGCAAATTGCAACTTGCAAGCCACATGCGGCTCTTTGGCCCCTTGAGTGTGGCTCTTCCACAAAATACCACATGCGGGCGCGCACCTACGGTGCGATTGAAACTTTGTGGCCCATGCGCAGAAGTCAGTATTTTGTGGAAGAGACACACTCAAGGGGCCAAAGAGTCTCATGTAGCTCGCGAGCCGCAGTTTGCCAACTACTGATCTAACCAATTTGTAGAAAGGAAAAGATTATCACCTTGTAAATCAGATATGAAAACCAGTATAATTTTCTATTTAATCTCATATGACAAAGATTTTCATTTTATATCAATTTAATGTTTACTCATTTTGATTACTTACTTGGTTTTTATAAATATACATCAGTGTCTGTAGAGGATATAAAGATAATCTAACATATATTTTCCTGTATTCAAGGAATTTATGACCCAATGTTATGATTCAATATATCTTCCTCTCTTAACACTTCTGCTGGCTCCAACTTCCTCTCAGATTATATTTTCCCATTATATTAAGATTCTCACATTTTTACAAACCTTGCTTTTGAATATGTCTTATGATTTTCTCCCTCAATGTTTTTAAGCTCATACTATATGAGCCCAGCACATGAAATTATTAGACAAAGTTCCCTGCATGGAAAACTGTCAAGTAATCTAAGGGTGAATAATCTATAATAATCTATTATATAAGTATGCAAAAGGGAAATTATCTTTAAAAGAATCTGTATAGAAATAAATGCTTAGGGAAAAACAAAACCATGGCAGGATTAAACTAGAAAGCAAATACTTCAGAGAAAGAAAAAAGCAGGAATTGATGGTCCTGGATAGGATGTGGGTGTTCAGGGTAGTTCTTGATTTTGTTCTGTCAAGGATTATTTTACAATACTAGGGGCCCGGTGCACAAAATTCGTGCACTGGGTGTGTGTGTGTGGGGGGAGTGTCCCTCAGCCCAGCCTGCCCCCTCTCACATACTGGTAGCCCTCAGGCGTTGACCCCCATCACCCTCCAATCGTAGGATCGGCCCCTTGCCCAGGCCTGACACCTCTGGCTGAGGCGTCCGGCCCGGGGAGCGGGGACCCACAGCTGCAGCGGCCCCGCAATCATGGGCTTCGCTTTAGGCCCAGGCAAGGGGCCCCTAGCTCCCGGGACTGCCAGCTTCGACCGTGCCCAGCTCCCATCGCTGGCTCTACCCCTACTTCCTGCTATCACTGGCCAGGGCGGCAAAGGCGCCTGATTCTCCGCCTTTGCCCTGCCCCCCAGCTCTTAGCTCCCCCCTGTGTTTCCGATCACTGTCAGTGGCAGGGGGCTTCTTCCTGCTTTCCCTTTCTCCTCCCTGCATTGTGCCTACATATGCAAATTAACCGCCATCTTGTTGGCAGTTAACTGCCAATCTTAGTTGGCAGTTAATTTGCATATAGCCCTGATTAGCCAATGAAAAGGGTAGCTCGTACGCCAATTACCATTTTTCTCTTTTATTAGTGTAGATAGAGTAACCACTCTGGTCAGCAGAATGCTAGTGTTGAGTCATCTGCAGTCAAAGAGTACTTATCAAAGGAAAAATTAGAATTGTTTACCTAATGTCTATTTTCTTCAGTATATGGTAAGCCTATATGACATAAACTATATATTGTCTGATCAAGATGATGAACCCTGAAAATAGTGCCTGATACAGAGCAGGCACTTAACATATATTTGGTAATGAATAACGGTTGAAAAATAAAAATAATTAGAATTTAAATCCAATCAAGGCAAAGGGCCTCATATTCATAAAAAGCATTTTGGTGAGAATGTGAGGGTAATTGGGGGAATTACCAGTACTAAATGTTGAGTAACAGCATTAGGTATCTAATTGGGGACAAGTGGCAGGTCAATCTTAAGATGAAGTCAGGACCCATATTCCACAGTCTTTATGTGCCATTTAAGATGAAGTCAAGACCTATATTCCACAGTCTTTATGTGCTATGTTGGGCAATTGACAACATAAATTGGCGATTTAATTTCAAGTATAATGTAGAGTCATTGAAGAACTAAGCAATATGTGAGATGGTCTCACTGGCCCTTTAAACAGATGATTTTAGAGGAAATAGATGATTGTAGAGATAACGTTCAAGTCAGGATAAGCAGTTAGGATGCTATTATAATAATTTCTGTGGGAAATAGAAAAACGTTTTAAGACAGTGAGGATACTAATGAGAGGGAGTAAGCAACATATACAAGATTTAGGTTCACAGGCTGGGAATTTGGAAAGTAAGACTCAAGGATAAAACTCAAATTCTGCCTTGGGCAGTTTACTGCCATTCACTAAGATCAGAAAGCAAAAATGGAGAAAGAGTTTGAGGATGAAAAGATTATGAGTTCCAATATTGGCCTCTGAGCTTGAAATGCCTGTGAGATGTACAAATGGAAAGGTCAACAAGACATCCTATCTAATAAAAGAGAAAAATGGTAATTGGCGTACAACGATACCCTTTTCATTGGCTAATCAGGGCTATATGCAAATTAACTGCCAACTAAGATTGGCAGTTAACTGCCAACATAGGCGCAATGCTGGGAGGCGAAAGGGGAAGGCGGGAAGAAGCTGCCTGCCGCTGACTGCAATCAGAAACCCAGGCGGCAGCCAAGAGCCAGAGAACCGAGCTGCCTTTGCTCGGAGAAGCCAGGCCTCCTTTGCCGGCTTCTGTGATAAGAGAACCTGGCCACCTTTGCCGGCCCTGGGCCAGTAATGGGAGAAGCTGGGTGGGGCAGGGAAGAGGTGGATGTCTGCCTGGCTTCTCAGATCACTGATCACCAGTGATGGGAGAACACCCAGAGGCGGGGCCAGAGGCCAGGCTGCATAGCTGCCTGGGGACACCATCTGGACCCCAGGGGCGACGCAGCCAGGCCCCAGAAGGAGACCCAGGGCCCGGGGCTGAGTTGCAGCTGTGGTACGCAATCCAGTGCCTGGGCTAAGGAGACCCAGGCGCCGGGGCTGTTTTTGCCGCTGGGGCACGCAATCCGGTGCCCAGGCTGAGGAGACCCAGGGCCCGGGGCTGCGTCGCAGCTGGGGCACGCCATCCGGTCCGGGGGCGATACAGCCAGGCCCCAGAAGGAGACCCAGGCACCAGGGCTGTATCGCTGCTGGGGCACGCGATCCAGTACCTGGGCTGAGGAGACCCAGAAGGAGACCCAGGGGCCTCGCAAGAGGAGAGTCTCCATGGTCAGATGGCGTGGTGTTGGGACAGGAATAAAGACCCGAGGTGACTCAGATGCCTGGCCACAGGGTTAGACCAGCCAGCAGGGCCTTTCAGTTGGGACTGGGGTGGGGGTGGGGCGAGGGAGGCAAGCCGGAAATAGAGAACTACAACTCCCAGGAGGCTTAGCGGCCAGGGCCTGGGTGCCTGGCTGTGAAATCTGATGGGCTGTAGTTTCGCAAGCCACTTTAAACTAGAGGCTTGCAAGGTTGGAAGTTCTGCGTCGGGAGCCAGGGAGAAATGGAGCTGGAGCAGAGAGAGGGGTCCATGGCAGCTGTGGGCTTTGAGGAGTTCTCAGCACCTCCCGGCTGGGAGCTGGCGCTGCCTCCGCTGAAGGTGGTCACATCCTGGAGAGCGAGCTTGAGACCAAAGTGGAGTTCGTGTCTGGGGGTCTGGGCAGCTCCAGCCTCCAGGAGCGAGACGAAGAGGAGGAGGCAGCCTGAGGCCAGCAAGGGCGGCGCCAACAGGAACTCAATCGCAGGAAGTACCAGGCACTGGATCGGCGCTGCAGGGAGATTGAGCAAGCGAAGGAGCGGGTCCTAAACAGGCTCCATCAGATATAGAGGATAACATGGAGACTCCAGCAGGAGCGGAGGTTCCTCATGAAGGTGCTGGACTCCTACGGTGACAACTACCGGGCCAGCCAGTTCACCATCTTACTGGAGGACGAGGGCAGCCAGGGCAGAGACGCCCCCAACCCAGGCAACGCTGAGAACGAGCCTCCAGAGAAAGAGGGGCTGTCCCCGCCCAGGAGGACGCCAGCGCCCACAGAAGCCAGCAGCCCGGCCCCTGGCGAGGGGCCCAGCAGTTGGAAGAGGTGGCGAGTGCCATAGGAAGGGCACTGGGCAGGAGTCCCGCTGACTCCGGAGCTGGCCCCCGTGCAGATAAAGGTGGAGGAAGACTTTGGCTTCTAAGCCCTCGAGGCTCTGGACTTAAGTTGGGTTTCTCGGGGGCCAGACAAGCTGCTGCCCTACCCCACCCTAGCCAGCTCCCCCTTTGACTGACCCCCCAATAAACGGACCCGATGCAAAAAAAAAAAAAAGCTTATAGAGGCATGTTTATAGGATCAAATAGTATAAATATAGATGTAACAGGACAATAAAAAGAGAACCTGGCTATGATGATAACCTGAATGCTGCCTCTGTGTCATTCCTTCTTTGGGAACCCCTGGACCTGCTGGGGCTGGACCCCAACATTCCTCTTCTTATAAGGACTTCAGTGAGATGGGCTAAGGGTCCCACTGGAACTGCCACAATTTAATGTAATCCCCTCTTTAAAGATCTTATCTCCATATACAGGTACATTCTGAGGTTCTGGGGATTAGGATTTTAACATACATTTTGTTGATTACCCAAATCAGCCCTTAACAACCAGCATTTATCAGAAAGTAGATTCCTACAGGGTTATTTACCAAACATTCAGAAGTATTTTTAAAAGAGCTAAGCCCCTTGCCAACCGTGTGGGCCCCTCCCAGCGAAGAGCGAAGGCCTGGGTTCCGGGCACCAGAGGAAAACTGGTGCCAGCAGCCAGGGGAAGGGGCCCCAGATTGCGAGAGGGCACAGGGTGGGCTGAGGGACCCACCCGAGTGCACAAATTTTTGTGCACTGGCCTCTAGTTAGAATATAAAATATGAATGTAAGGTAAGGAGAATGGGCTAGAGATGTGAAACTGAGAGTCATCAGTACATAACTGACAGTTGAAATTATAGGAAACATAATTCATGTTGAATGAATTAGGAGAGAAGAAACTTGCAAAGTGAACTCAACACTTAAGGGGCAAGTGAAAAAGAGAAACATGCAAAGCATACTGAGAAGTACTACAAATGAATGAATGCAAACACAAAGATAAACAAAAAGAATATAGATTTTGTGAATATTTTTTTAAATTTCTTTATTGATTAAGGTATTACATATGTGTCCTTATCCCCTCATTACTTCCCTGACCCCCTGACTCATGCTGTCACCCCCCTAGTGTCTGTACCCATTGGTTGGGCTTATAGGCATGCGTACAAGTCCTTTGGTTGATCTCCCCCCTTACCTCCACCCTCCCCTACCTTCCCTCTGAGGTTTGACAGTCTAATCGATGCTTCTCTGTCTCTGGATCTGTTTTTGATCATCAGATTATGTTGTTCAATATACTACACAAATGAGTGAGATCATGTGATATTTATCTTTTGCTGACTAACTTATTTCACTTAGCATAATTCTCTCCAATTCCATCCATGCTGTTGCAAATGGTACGAACTCCTTCTTTTTTACCGCAGCTTAGTATTCAATTGTGTACATGTACCACAGGTTTTTAATCCACTCATCTGCTGATGGACACTTAGGCTGCCTCCAGATCTTAGCTATGGTAAATTGTGCTGCTATGAATGTAGGGGTGCATATATCTCTTCTGATTGGTGTTTCTAGTTTCTTGGGATACATTCCTAGAAATGGGATCACTGGATCAAAAGGGAGTTCCATTTTTAGTTTTTTGAGGAAACTCCATACTGTTCTCCACAATGGCTGCACCAGTCTGTATACCCACCAGCGGTGAAGGAGGGTTCCTTTTTCTCTGCATCCTTGCCAGCACTTGTCGTTTGTTGACTTGTTTATGATAGCCATTCTGACAGGTGTAAGATGGTACAGCATTGTTGTTTTGATTTGCATCTCTCGGATGATTAGTGACTTTGAGCATATTTTCATATGTCTCTTGGCCTTCCTTCTGTCTTCTTTTGAAAAGTATCTATTTAGGTCCATTGCCCATTTTTTGATTGGGTTGTTTGTCTTCCTTTTGTTAAGTTATATGAGTGCCCTGTAAATGTTGGAGATTAAACCCTTATCAGTGATAACATTGGCAAATATGTTCTCCCATGCAGTGGGCTTTCTTGTTTTGTTGATGGCTTCTTTTGCTGTGCAAAAGCTTTTTATTTTGATGTAGTCCCATTTGTTTATTTTCTCTTTAGTTTCCATTGCCCTAGGAGCAGTATCATGAAGAAAATGCTTCAGCATATGTCTGAGATTTTGCTGCCTGTGGATTCCTCTAGTATTTTTATGGTTTCCCGTCTTATCTTTAAGTCCTTTATCCATTTTTAGTTTATTTTTGTGTATGGTGTAATTTGGTCGTCTAGTTTCATTTTTTTTTTTGCATGTATCTTTCCAATTTTCCCAACACCATTTATTGAAGAAACTGTCTTGACTCCACTGTATGTTCTTGCCTCCTTTGTTGAATATTAATTGAGCATAGTGGTTTGGGTCAATTTCTGAGTTCTCTATTCTATTCTATTCATTCTATTCTATTCTATTCTATTCTATTCTATTCTATTCTATTCTATTCTATTCTATTCTATTCTATTCATCTATATGTCTGTCCTTGTGCCAGTACCAAGCTGTTTTGAGAACAGTGGCTTTGTAATATAGCTTGATATCTGGTAGTGAGATCCCACCTACTTTGTTCTTTCTCAGGATTGCTTCAGCAATTTGGGGTCTTTTTTTAATTCCAGATGAATTTTTGGATAGTTTGTGCTAGGTCTGTGAAATATGCCATTGGTAGTTTAATGGGAAGTGCATTGAATCTATAGATTGCTTTGGGTAGTTTGGACATTTTGATGATGTTGATTCTACCAATCCATGAACACGGTATGTCCTTCCATCTATTTATGTCTTCCTCTATCTGTTTTTTTAGTGTCCTGTAGTTTTCCATGTATAGGTCTCATACCTCCTTAGTGAAGTTTATTCCTAGGTATCTTAATTTTTTTTGGTGCAATGGTAAATGGGATTGCTTTTTTAGTCTCTCTTTCTGTAAGTTCACTATTGGTGTATAGAAATGCCATCGATTTCTTGGAGTTAATTTTGTATCCTCCTACACTGCCGAATTCATTTATTAAGTCTAATAATTTTTGATGGAGTCTTTAGGGTTTTCTATATACAGTATCATGTCATCTGCAAATAAGAACAATTTTACTTCTTCTTTTTTAATTTGGATGCCTCTTATTTCTTCTTCTTGTCTGATTGCAATGGCTAGTACTTCCAGTACTATGTCAAACAGGAGTGATGAGAGTGGGCATCCCTGTCTTGTTCCTGTTCTCAGGGGAAATGGTTTTAGTTTTTGCCCATTGATCATGATGTTGGCTATGGGTTTGTCATGTATGGCTTTTATTATGTTGAGATATGATCCTTCTATTCCACCTTGCTGAGAGTTTTTATCAAAAAGGGTGTTGAATTTTTTCAAATGCTTTTTCTGCATCAATTGATATGACCATGTGGTTTTTATCTATCAGTTTGTTTATGTGATCTATCACATTTACTGATTTGAGGATATTGTACGATTGTAGCATCCCCAGGATAAATCCTACTTGGTCATGTTGTATGATCTTTCTGATGTACTGCTGTATCTGATTTGCTAGAATTTTGTTGAGTATTTTGGCATCTATGTTCATGAGGGATATTGGCCTGCAATTCTCTTTCATTGTGTTGTCTTTATCTGGTTTTGGTAATAGGGTGATGCTGGCTTCATAGAATGAGCTTGGAAGTATTCCTTCCTCTTGAATTTTTTGGAATAGTCTGTGGATGGGTTTTAGTTCTTCCTTGAATGTTTGATAAAACTCCCCTGTGAAGCCGTCTGGCCCCGGGCATTTGTTTGATGGAAGCTTTTTTTTAAAAAAAAAAATATTTTATTGATTTTTTACAGAGAGGAAGGGAGAGGGATAGAGAGTTAGAAACATCAATGAGAGAGAAACATCAATCAGCTGCCTCTTGCACACCCCCTACTGGGGATGTGCCCACAACCAAGGTACATGCCCTTGACCGGAATCGAACCTGAGACTGTTGAGTCCGCAGGCTGACGCTCTATCCACTGAGCCAAACCGGTTAGGGCGATGGAAGCTTGATGACTGCTTCAACTTCTTCGAAAGTTATCGGCCTATTGAGATTTTTAAAATCTTCCTGATTGAGTTTTGGAAGGTTGTATTTCTCTAGGAATATGTCCATTTCCTCCGGGTTGTCTAGTTTGTTGGAATAGAGTTCACAGTATTTTTTTTTTAACAATTCTTTGTATTTCTGTGGGGTCTGTTGTTATTTTGCCTCTTTCATTTCTGATTTTGTTTATTTGGGTCCTCTCTCTGCTTCTTGGTGAGCCTGGCTAGAGGTTCATCAATCTTGTTTATCCTTTCAAAGAACCAACTTTTGGTTTCATTGATCTTTTGTATTTTTTTTTGTCTTTATGTCACTTATTTCTGCTCTGATCTTTATTATTTCCTTCCTTCTGCTAACTATGGGCTTTTCTTGTTGCAGTTGCTCTTTTTCTAATACTTTGAGTTGTTGAGTTAGATGACTTACCACCATTTTTTCTTTTTTCTTTAGAGGTAGGTCTGTAGAGCTATAAACTTCTATCTCAGAACTGCTTTCCTTGTGTCCCATAGATTTTGGATTGTTGTCTTTTTTATTTTCATTAGTTTCCAGGATGTTTTTAATTTCTTCTCTGATCTGTTTGGTAACCCAATCATTGTTTAATAGCATGTTATTCAGCTTCCAAGTGCTTAAATTTTTTGGATTGTTTTTATTGTAGTTTATTTCTAATATTATGCCATTGTGGTCTGAGAAAATGCTTGATATGATTTCAATCTTATTGAATTTGGGGAGACTTTGCTTGTGTCCCAATATGTGGTCTATTTTTGAAAATATCCCATGTATACTTGAGAAGAACTTATATTCTGTGGCTTTTGCGTAAAATGTTCTGAAGATGTTAATTAAGTCCATCTGATCTAATGAGTCATTTAGGATTGCTGTTTCTTTGCTGATGTTTTGTCTAGAGGATTTATCTAGTGATGTCAGTGGTGTATTAAAGTCCCCTACTATGATTGTATTGCTGTTGATGTCTCCCTTGTTATCTTCCAGGTGTGTTTTTTATGTATTTGGGTGCTCCTGCATTGGGTACCTATGTGTTTATCAGGGTTATATCCTCTTGTTGTATCGATGTTTTTAGTATTATGAAATGGCCTTCCTTATGTCTTGTTATGGTCTTCACTTTGTGGTTTATTTTGTCAGATATAAGTAGTTTTACCCCCAGCTTTTTTTTTTTTAATTTCAATTTGCCTGATAGATATTTTTCCACCCCTTCATTTTCAGTCTGTGTGAATCCCTTGTTCTGAGATGGGTCTCCTGTAGACAGCGTATATATGAGTCATGTTTTCTTATCCATTCAGTCTTTTGATTGGAGCATTTAATCCATTTAAGTTTAATGCTATTATTCATAGGTACTTGTTTGTAGCCATTTCTGTACTTTATGCCTGTGTTCCTTCCTCCCATTCTATTTCTTCTTTTTACAGCATTCCCTTTAGCATTTCTTGCATTGTTGGCTTGGTAGTGATAAACTCCCTCAGCATTTTTTTTCTGTCTATGAAGCTACTGATTTCCCCTTCAATTTTGATTGATAGTCTTGCTGGATAGAGTATTCTTGGATTCAGTCCTTTGCTTTGCATCACTTTTTATACTTCATTCCATTCCTTTCTAGCTTGATGTGTTTCTAATTGAGAAACATTTGATAATCTGATGGGGGATCCTTGGTTGGTAACTCTCTGTCTCTTGCAGCCTTTAAGATTCTCTCTTTGTCATTAACATTTGCCATTGTAATTATGATGTATCTTGGTGTGGGTCTTTTGGGATTCATCTTGCTTGAGACTCTCTGTACTTATGTGACTTTTTCTTCCCCACATCAGGAAAGTTTTCTATCATTATTTCTTCAAATAGATTCTCTAATCCTTGCTGCTCTTCTTGTCCTTCTGGTACCCCTATTATATGTATGTTACTTCATTTCATATTGTCCCAAAGCTCCCTTAGGCCCTCCTCCTGCTTTTTAATTTTTTTCTCCAGTTGGTGTTCAGATTGGGCTTGTTTCTCTACTTTATCTTCTAACTCACTAATCTAGTCCTCCACTACTTCTAGTCTCCTGTTGAAACCTTCCATAGCTTTTTTGATTGTAGCTATATCACTTTTGATTTCTTCCTGATTTTTGCATAGGTTGTTGATTCTCTCGTCCATCTGGTTTATGAGCTGTGACCATTACTCTGAATTCTTTTTCTGTCATATTGCACGCCTCTATTTCACTTATTGCCTTTCTTGGTGATTTCTCTTTTTCTTTTCTCTGGGGATTATTTTGTTGTCTCCCTATGCTAACTATCACCAGAAGATCCAAACGTCCATTTGTGGGGGCCTGAGCCCAGTGCAGTGGGAGTGTCGCACCACCTGAGTCTCACTGAACAGCTCCAACCTGGAGACGTGTGGCTGCCGTTGGTTGGTGGGTGCCATGTGCGCCGAGAATCAGAGTCACTAGTGCTCAGTGCAGCTCATGCATGCAACTAGAATCAGGGACCCTGCATGTGCCATGCTGAGGAAAAGTCTTCACAGGCATGAGCTGAAAATCAGAGTCCCCTAGCATATTCCAGGAGTCAGAGTCCCAGTGTGCATGCACCAAGAATTGAATATCGGAGTCTCTGTTGCTTGGTATGGCCTCACACTGAGAATCAGGGTCCCTATGTGCACATGCACCGAGAATTGGAGTCACTGGCACTCAGTGTGCGTGCACTGAGAATCAGGGATCCTGTGTGCATGCCATGAGAAACAGAGTCCCGGCATATGCACGCTGAGAGTCAAGTCACTGGTGCTCAGTGCTGCCTTTTGGGGCAGTGGGCTCAAGAAACCTGTACACTGGAAAGGTGCAACTGTGGTGCCTGGTGACTGGCAGCTATGGATTGGGAAGACTCAGTTTTTGCTGTTGGGACCTTGCACCCTTGGTAGGATTTGTGTGTGCCCAGTGGCATCTCACTGTTTGCCAAGGCAGAGCACTCAGAGGGTCCCTCACACTGAAGCTGCATGACCTGTGGTGTCTGTGGGCAGACAGCCAAGATGGGGGTCAGTCCTAATTTTTATTGCTGGGGCAGTGCACCCTTTTCTGGATAAGAGCGCACCCAGCAGGGGCTTACAGTGGCATCCAAAAGCCACCTTTGGAACAGTGGAATCAGGAGGCTTGTGCTCTGGAAAGGCATGACTATGGTGTCTTGGAGGTCAGCAGCCAGAGAAGGGAAAGTCTCACTTATTGCTGCGGGAGCCATTCACCCTTGGAGGTGGAAGTCCTAGGGTCTGCAGTTCTGTGGGCAGGGCAGCAGGATTTTGGCTTGAGTGGCTGCAGGTTCACGGGTAGTGTCCAAGGCCAGTCTCTCTGGTGATGCTGATGAGTTCCGAGAAGAGGCCGCTCAGTGGTAGGTGCTCTCTGCCCAGGAGGGCCTTGGTCTGCCAGCCTCTGATACTCCTGCTGGATTTAACTGTGCCTCACTCACTCCCAAACACACCACACACATCCACACACTCTCCTTTCACCCCCTCACTCATTCACACCCTCTCCGTCCCCTCCATCTTGCCAATTACCCTGTAAAATGTTTTAAATTGCTCTATAAAACAAAGCCTATGTTTTAAAATATAGGCTAAATGTATATATAAATAACAGGAGAAAAAATTTAAAAGCAAAATTTAAAAGGAGGAAATCAAGAGATAATTACTAAATGTTTATATTTCTACTTATAATAGTCCCCTTTATCTGCAGTTTTGCTTTCTGTGGTTTTAGTTACCCACTTTCAGCCAGTCTGAAAATATTAAATGAATAATTCCAGAAATAAACAGTTTATGTTATAAATTGTGTGCTGTTCTGAGTAACATGACAAAATCTCACACTGTCCAGCTCCATCCTGCCCAGATGTGAATTACTCCTTTGTCCAGGGAGTGTCTCCACTTTGTATGTGCTCCCAACCATTAGTCACTTAGTAAAAATTTTGTTTATCAGGTCTGTTGTCATGGTATCACAGTGCTTGTGTGTTCAGGTAACCCTTATTTTACTTAATAATGACCCCAAAGTCATTCATATAGTTTTCATTATAGTATACTGTTATAATGGTTCTAATTTGTAATTGTTGTTAATCTCTTACTGTGCCTAATTTATAAATTAAACTTTATCATAGGTATATACATGTGTATAGCAAAAAAATATATAGTATATATAGGTTTTGGTACTATATGTGATTTCTAGCATCTACTGGGTACCTTGAAACATATCCCTGATGGATAAGGAGGAAGTGCTATATTTCTGACAGGAAACAAGGTTTTTGGATCAAGGAAAAAAAAATATTTACTTACATGACAATCTTAGTGTTGATTCCCCATGCTTCTTTCCCTCTAAGGCAGTGGTTCTCAACCTTCCTAATGCCACGACCCTTTAATACAGTTCCTCATGTTGTGGTGACCCCCAACCATAAAATTATTTTTGTTGCTACTTCATAACTGTAATTTTGCTACTGTTATGAATCATAATGTAAATATCTGATATGCAGGATGTATTTTCATTGTTACAAATTGCACAGAATTAAAGCATAGTGATTAATAACAAAAACAATATGTAATTATATATGTGTTTTCCGATGGTCTTAGGCGACCCCTGTGAAATGGTCGTTTGACCCCCAAAGGGATCGCGACCCACAGGTTGAGAACCGCTGCTCTAAGGGCCGATATACCCTTTGCATACAAAAGTTAGACATGGGAGAGGAACCAGAAAATTATGAATCTCCTACTATAGCTATGCCAGCTGCCCACCTTAACTTCAAAACTAAACATATCCTCTCTGGAGTGTCAAAGGTCCCTAGGTTTATTATCATTAGAATGTAAGCAGATGGTTCCAGGGGAAAGGTTTCTAAATCTCTCAGGAGGTCTCCATTTTTAATTTACAAGGCTTGTTTGTCATTAAAATGTTATTTTAAAATAATATATTTTTATTGATTTTTTTTTACAGAGAGGAAGTGAGAGGAATAGAGTATTAGAAACATTGATGAGAGAGAAATATCGATCAGCTGCCCCCTGCATGCCCCCTACTTGGGATTGAGCCTGCAACGAAGGTACATGCCCTTGACCAGAATCGAACCTGGGACCTTTCAGTCCACAGCTCGATGCTCTATCCACTGAGCCAAACCGGTTACGGCTAAAACATTCTTTAACTCTAAAGCCAGCAATGTTTTGGACAGGAAGCCCTGACCATACATAAATGTGAACATATTTATGTAGCATTGTTTCCTAACAATTACCAGAAGTCCTAGACTTTGGAGCAGACTTTAAGTAAATATACTGGGGCAGAATCTAGCATTTCATGATTTGTAAAGTGGAAAACTTTCCTTGTATAATTTTGCAACTATCAGTTGAGATAGTCACTCACCATGTGATGATGATTTCACATAGAACTGCCTTGAACTGGCTGTAAAACCTAGAACAAGGTCTAGCATATCTACTGGTCTTAATAATTGGAGGATCCTCAAACTGTAAACAACATATAATCTCTGTTCAGCCCCAGGTTGAATGACCAATTTCTCCTCTGTTTTCAAAAAACACTTTATGTCAATTTCTTAGATCATTTTTATTACAATTAGTTGTCCCTGTCATCCTCACTGGTATATGAATACTTGATGGGACAAAATGTTTCTTGAGCAGCTATTATATGCAGGAAGTTGTGTTAAATGTTGTGAGAAATTTGAAAAAACAATCACATTCTTAAGAATGCTTATTATTTGTTTGTTTTGTACATTTTGAGATGTAGTCATAAGCCATATGAGAGAGAGAGAGAGAGAGAGAGAGAGAGAGAGAGAGAGAGAGAGAGAATTAGTATCAATAGAGGGGAACAATATTCTCTACTTAAACTGTGTGTCTTTCAAGAAAAGTGAGAAAAAGAGGTAATTGTGATCCTAGCTTTGAAGGGAAAAAAGACATAATATGTGGGGGAACAAGTGGAGATAATTTGGTAATGTTTGATACTATGAACCCTTACTATACTTGTTATAATAAATTTTTTAAATCTTAAATTTTTAATTTTTTTCTGTCTTTAGTCATTAGCTCTTTCATGTTAAAACTATTATGTGGGAATGTTTAATAATAGTTAACAATATTTAAATATAGAAAATAACATTCCTCTAGTTCATTTTTTCCAGTATTTTATTTCTTAAATTTATCTTTATTATTGAAAATATTACAGATGTCCCCCCATTTTCCCCTATTGACCCCCTCCACTGTGCTCTTGCCCCTACCACAGGCTTTTACCACACTACTGTCTGTGTCCATGGGATATGCATATATGCATATAAGTTATTTTGTTAATCTCTTCCTGCCCACCCATCCACCCTTCCCTCTGAGATTCATCAGTCTGTTCCATGCTTCCATGTCTCTGGATATATTTTATTCGTCAGTTTATTTTGTTCATTATATTCCACATAGTGAGATCATGTGATACTTATCTTTCTCTGATTGGCTTATTTCAGTTAATATAATACTTTCCAAGTCCCTTCATGCTGTCTCAAATGGTAGCAGATCTTTCCTTTTTATAGCTGCATAGTATTACATAGTGTAATGTACCACAATTTTAAAAAAATATACCTTTATTTTAAAAGTATTGTGATGTCCCTTTTGTTTTTTGTTTTTTTTTTTCCCATTGACCCTTTCCATTTTGCTCTTGCCCCCACCACAGGCCTTCATTGCACTGTCTGTGTCCATAGGCTATGCATACATGCATATAAGCTCCCTAGTTAATCTCTTTTCTCCCATCCCCCCATCTCCACTTTCCCTCTGAAATTCCTCTGCTCCATGCTTCTATGTCTCTGGATCTATTTTGTTCATCAGTTTATTTTTTCATTAGATTCCACATATGAATGAAATCATATGATACTTTTCTTTCTCTGACTGGCTTACTTCACTAAGCATAATACTCTGCAGGTCCATCCATGTTGTTGCAAATGATGCATCACAACTTTTTTATCCACTCACCTACTGATGCGTACTTGGGCTATTTCTGAATCTTAGCTATTGACAATAGTGCTGCTATGAACATAGAGGTACATATATTCTTTTGGATTGGTGTTTCAGGAATTTTAGGATATATTTCTAGAAGTGGGGTCACTGGGTCAAATGGCAGTTCAATTTTCAAGTATTGGAGGACACTCCATACTGTTTCCCATAGTGGCTGCACTAGTATGCATTCCCTCTAGCAGGTACTAGGGTTTTTTTCTCTACATCCTCTACAACACTTGTTTGTTGATTTGCTGATGGTAGCCATTCTGGCAGATGAGAGGTGATACTGCATTGTAGCTTGAATTTGCATCACTTCGATAATTAGTGACTTTGAGCATTTTTTTATGTGTCACTTGACCATTTGTATGTTGAATTTGGAGAAGTGTCTATTAGGTCCTTTTCCCATTTTAATTGTATTGTTTGTCTTCCTTTTGATAAGTTGTATGAGTTTTTTATATATTTTGGAAATTAACCCCTTAGCAGATGTGTCATTGTTAACTATGTTATCCCATACAGTAGGGTCCCTTTTTATTTGTTGATGGTATCTTTTGCTGCGCGGATGCTTTTTATTTTGATATAGTCCCATTTGTTTATTTTTTCCTTTGTTTCCTTGCCCTAGGAGATGTATTGGCAAACATCTATACTAATAATAGAGGGATATGCAAATTTTCCAGGATGCCATCACAGTAACAGTAACGACCAGCAGGCTGCGTGGGGTGACCAGGCCAGCAGGGGGTTAGTGAGGGACAACCAAATGACTGAACAGCAGACTGCATGGGGCAACAAGGCCAGCAGAGTGCTTAGTGAGGGATGACCAAAGAACTGAACAGCCTGCTGCATGGGATGACCAGGCCAGCAGGGGGGGGCAGTAAGGGGCAACCAGGCTGGTGGGGGGGGGCAGTTAGGGGTGACCAGGCTGGCAGAGGGAGGCAGTTGGAGGCGACCAGGCCAGCAGGGAGGGGGAGTTAGGGGCAACCAGGAAGGCAGGCAGGTGAGCAGTTAGGAGCCAGCGGTCCCGGATTGTGAGAGGGATGTTCGACTGCTGGTTTAGGCCTGATCCTGGGGCCTAGACTGGCAGTCAGACATCCTCTGAGGGGTCCCAGATCGGAGAGGGTGCAGGCTGGGCTGAGGAGACCCCCCCATGCATGAATTTTGTGCACCAGGCCTCTAGTCTATAATAATAAAAGTGTAATATGCTAATTATACCAAACGACCTTCCAGACTTCCACACTATGACACCCACTGGCGCCAGGCCAGCCAAGGCAAGTGCAATGTGATTGGTCGGGGCCTGGCCATTGCTCCATGATTGCCCCACAGAAAGAGGCCCAGGCTACAGACTGATGGGCTGCCATGGGTGGGCAGGGCCTCCCTCTGCCAGGGAAGCCTGGGTCCCAGATGCCAGAGTGAAGCCAGGGCTGGTAGCCGGGGGAAGGAAGGCCTACTCTTGAATGAATTTTGTGCATTGGGCCTCTAGTATTGCTATAAGAGATGTCTGAGATTTTATTGCCTCTAGTTTATTTAGTATTTTTATGGTTTCATGACTTACATTTAAGTCCTTTATCCATCTTGAGTTTAGTCTTCTGTACTGTGTAAATTGATCTAGTTTCATTTTTATGTACCTGTCCAATTTTCTAAATACCATTTATAAAGGGATTGTATTTACTCAATTGTATGCTCTTGCCTTTGACAAATATTAATTGAGTATAATGATTTGGATTAATTTCTGGGTTTTCTGTTCTGTTCTATTGATGTATATGCCTGTTCTTGTGCCAGTACCAGGTTGTTTTGAGCACAGTGGCTTTGTAGTATAATTTGATATCCAGTGTTGTGATAGCTTATACTTAACTGTTCTTTCTCAAGATTGCTATGGCTACTTTGAGTCTTTTAGTTTCATATACATTTTTGGAACATTTTCTCTACATCTGTGAAATATGATGTTGGCAATTTTAAAAATCTTTATTGTTGAGATTATTACAGATGTCCCTCTTTTTTCCTCCATTGCCCCCCTCCACCCGGATTCCCACCCTTCCCCAGGCCTCTGCCACCACATTGGCTGTGTCCATAAGTAAGCCATATATGCATATAAGATCTGTGTTTAATCTCTTCCCAACCCCCACCATCTTTCCCTCTGAGAATTGTCAGTCTGTTCCATTCCCATGCATCTGATTTTATTTTATTCACCAATTTATTCTCATCATTAGATTTCTTAAGCATTTATTTTTTATTTTTAGATTCAATTGTTGTTAGAAAATGTATTTGCTGTCATTTTTTGTTCATATTTTTTATCTTTTTCTTCTTCTTCCTCTTCTTAAAGAATTCCCTTCAACATTTCATATAATACTGGTTTGGTGGTGATGAACTCATTTAGCTTTTTCATGTCTGTGAATCTCTTGATCTGACCTTCAATTCTAAATGATATCTTTGCTGGGTAGAGCAATCTTGGTTGTATATCTTTGCTATTCATCACTTTGAATATTTCTTTCCAGTCCCTTCTGGCCTGCATAGTTTCTGTTGTGAAATCAGCTGACAGTCATATGGGCATTCCCTTGTAGGTAACTAACTGTTTTCTTTTAAGATTCTCTCTTTGTCTTTAACACTTGGAATTTTAATTATGATGTGTCTCGGTGTGGTCTTTTTTGGGTTCCTCTTGTTTGGGACTCTCTGTGCTTCCTAGACTTGTATGTCTATTTCTTTCACTAGGTAGGGGAAGTTTTCTGTCATTATTTCTTCAAATAGGTTTTCAATATCTTGCTCTTACTCTTCTTCTGGCATCCCCATAATTTGAAAGCTGGTACGTTTGAAGTTGTTCCAGAGTCTGCTTATACAATCTTCATATTTTTGGATTCTTTTTTCATTGTGCACTTCTGGTTGGGTGTTTTCTGCTTCCTTATATTTCAAATCATTGATTTGATTCTCAGAATCCTCTGCTCTATTGTTGAATCCCTATATATTATTCTTTATTTCCGTGAGTGTATGCTTAATTTCCAACTGGTCCTTTCCCAATTTTTTGGAGGTTTCTAGAAGATTCTTGAGTAACCTTGTAACTGTGATTTTGAATTCTATATCCAGTAGTTTGCTTTTTTCCATTTCTTTCATTTGTGACATGTTTCTTTGTCTCTGCATTTTGAATGCTTTCCTGTGTTTGTTTCTATGTATTGGGTAGAGCTGCTATGTCTCCTTAAGTTGGTAGAGTGGCCTTGTGTAGTAGGTGTCCTATAGGGCCCAGTGGCTCAGCCTCCCTAGTCACCTGAGCTGAGCATGCTAGGTGCACCCCTTTGTGGGCTGTGAGCACAGTCTTGTTGTAGTTGATACTTGATTTCTGTTGCTGTCCCTAGGAGGAATTGACCTCCAAGCCAATTGGCTGTGAGGATCTGCTGTGACTACATGAGAGAGCTGCTGTGGAGGACATACCCCTATGAAGCAGGACTTGTTTCAGTGGGGCTTTGGTGCTGACTGAGTCTGCCCTTTGAGTGTGTTTCTTATGGATGTGTAGAGTTATAATCTGGCATAGTCTGACACTGACCTCTGGGTACACTGGCTCTTGGGTTTCCAGGGAGGTGAAAAGTCAGCCACTGTCTAGGGACACCCAGCAGGAACTTCAGATTCCTCCTCTTTGTATTGGGTTTGGAATTGCCCAGATGCAGACCAGCTATGAAGCAAGGCAGGCTACTGCTGGTACTGCGTCTTGGGCCTTTTATTGATAGGTTTGAGACTCCTTGACCCAGCAGCAGCTTGAGAGATTTTAGCCTGAGCAAGGAGAGGCCATTCATATGCAAAAGCTTCTGCACACAGCTTGGGTGGGGTTGTAAATTGGATGAGGTGGGGTCTTGGTGAATCACCAGGGCGGAGAAAACATAAATGGCTGCCAGTCAGCCCTGTGACCTACCAGGGATGTCTCAGCATAGGAACAATGGTCCCTATGAGCACCTCCATCTGGAAGAAAACCTCTCCCGAGTTTATGCTCCAATGACAGATAAGCCAGTTCCTCCTCATATGTGTCTGTGTCTCCCAGAGCCTCGCCCTGGTGCTGGAGTTCACAGGAAGCAGTACCCTGTAAATTCAGTTTGTGCTGCCAGCCTTTTAAGAGGAACAGCTGGGTCACCAGCAGCCTCTGTGTCACTGAGCCCCAATCTGCACTGATTTTTACAGCCCATAGTTCTCACTGCTCTTAGGGACTTCTTTTCCCAAATCTGGGATAGGGGGTCTGGTGTGGGGCTGGGACCTCTTGCTCCTCCAGGTTGCCTCCACAGAGATGATTTTCCTCCCCATTAAAAAAGCAGCACATGTGGGTGTTGGACCACCCATTCTGCGCCTCCACCCCACTACCAGTCTCAGTGTGCTTTCTTCTTTACTTCTCTAGTTGTAAGACTTCCATTTAGCCAGCTTCCCAGTGGTTCTGGATGATGGTTGTTCTGTATTTTAGTTGTAATTTTGATGTGGTTGTGGGAGGCAGGGAGTATAGGTATTTATCTATGCCACCATCTTCATTGTCCCTACAATGCTGGTATTTTTTTAGGGATTGTGTTGAATATATAGATTGCTTTGGGCAGTATGTACATTTTAATGATATTAATTCTTCCAATCTATTGCTTACATCTTCCTCTATTTTTTTTCAATGTCCTATAGTTTTCCAAGTACTGGTCTCTTACCTCCTTGGTTAAGTTTATTCTAAATATCTTATTGTTGTTGTTTTTACAACATAAAATGGGAATGTGTGTGTGTGTGTGTGTGTATGTGTTTTAGTTTCTTTTTAGAGTTCATTATCTATAATAATAAAAGCGTAACATGCTAATTAGACCAGACATCCTACTGGATGACTTTCTGGACAAAGCCAAGGTTGTGAGGGTCGAAGCAGCTGCTGTGGTTGCCTTGGGCCAAGACAAGCCACTGCAGCTGCGAGGACCAAGCCCCTTGCACTAATTTTGTGCATCAAGTCTCTAGTTGGTGTATAAAAATGTCATTGATTTCTGGATGTTAATTTTGTATCCTGCTACATTGCCAACTTCATTTATTAAATCTAGTAGTTTTTTGGTGGAGTCTTCAGGGTTTCTATATACAATATCATGTCATCTGTGAAAAATGACAGTTACACTACCTTCTTTCCTATTGGATGCCTTTTTCTTCTTGTCTGATAACTGTGGCTAGGACTTTTAGTACTATGTTGAATAAGAGTGGTGATAGCAGACATGCCTGTCTTGTTCCTGTTCTTAAGGGAAACATTTTCAGTTTTTGCCCATTAAGTATGATGTTAGCTGTAGGCTCGTCATATATAGCATTTATTGTGTTGAGGTATGATCTCACTATTCCCACTTTCCTGAGAGTTTTTATCAAAAATGGGTGCTAGATTTGGTTGAATCCTTTTTGTGAATCCATTGATATGATCATGTGATTTTTATCTTTCATTTTGTTTGTGTGATGTATCACATTTATTGATTTGGGAATACTGTACCAGCTTTGCATCCCTGAGATAAATTCCACTTGGTCATCATATATATTTTTAATATATTGCTGGATCCAATTTGTTAATGTAATTATAAGGGATATTGGCCTGTAATTTTCTTTCCTTGTAGTGTCTTTATCTGGTTGTGAAATTAGGATAATGCTGCTCTTATAAAAAGAGCTTGGAATTGTTCCTTCCTCTTGGATATTTTGGAATAGGTTGATGAGGATAGGTGCTGGTTCTTCTTTGAATGTTCATTAAAATACTCATGTGAAGCTGTTCAGTCCAGGATTTTGGTTTACAGTGAGTTTTATTTATTTTTTATTACAGCTTTAATTTAATTAGTTGTTATTGGTCTATTCAGATTTTCTGATTCTTCCTGTTTCAGTTTTGGAAGATTATATGTTTCTAGGAATTTATCCATTTTGCCTAGGTTGTCCAATTTGTTAGCACATAGTTGTTTGTGATATTTTCTTACAATCCTTTGTGTTTCTTTGGGGTCAGTTGTTACTTCATCACTTTTGTTTCTGATTTTATTTGGCTCCTCTCTCTTTGTTTCTTGATTAGTCTTGCTAGCAGTTCATTAATCTTGTTTATCTTTTCAAAGAACCAACTCTGAGATTATTTCCTTCCTTCTACCTACTCTGTATTTTTTCTGTTCACTTTCTAATTCTTTTAGTTGGAGTGTTAGATAATTTATTATAAATTGTTCTTGTTTCTTGAGGTAGTCCTGTAGTGCTATGAACTTCTTTCTCAGGACTGCTTTCACTATGTCCTGTAGATTTTGGTTTGTTGTGTGTTCATTTTTATTTATTTCCAGTAAGTTTTTTAAATATATTTTTTACTGACTTCAGAGAGGAAGGGAGAGGGAGGGAGAGATAGAAGCATCAATGATGAGAAAGAATCATTGATCGGCTGCCTCCTGCCTGGCCCCCACTGGGGATTGAGTCCACAACCTGGGCATATGTGCCCTGACTGGGAATCAACCCATGACCTCCTGCTTCATTGGTCGATGCTCAACCACTTAGCTGGGCTCCAGTAAGTTTTTAATTGCTTTCGTGATTTTACTGTTAACCCATTCATTGTTTAATAACATGGTCTTTAGCCTCTGTGTTTTTGAATCTTTTTGTGTTTGTATTATTAATTTCCAGTTCCATGTCATTGTAATATGATAAGATGGTTGACATGACTTCAATATTCTTGAACTTGTAGAGACTCATTTTGTGTCCCAATATGTGGTTTATCTTTGAGTATGTTCCATGTGCACTTGAGAAGAATGTAAATTCTGCAGCTTTGGGGTGAAATGTTCTATAAATGTAAATTAAATCTACCTGATTTAGTGGGCCATTTAGGATCACTGTTTTCTTATTGATTTTTTTGTCTGGAAGATCTATCCAGTGAATCAGTGGGGTGTTGAAGTCCCTTACTATATATTGCTATCTATCCCTTTAAGTCTTTCAAAGGAGTTTTTAAAAAATATATTTAGGTGCTCCTATATTGGGTGCATATATGTTTACCAGGATTATATCATCTTGTTGAGTTGATCCATTTAGTATTATGTAGTGACCTTCTTTGTCTTTTTTAGGGCCTTTTCTTTGAAGTCTGTTTTGTCAGCTATAAATATTGGACCAGCTGCTTTTTTGTTGTTTCCATTTTCATGGAAAAATATTTTCCATCCATTTGCTATTCTCCTGTGTGAGTCTTTGGTTCTGAAATGGGTCTCTTGCAGACAGCACATATATAGGGCATGTTTTCTTATCCATTGAGGTACCCTATGTCAGGAAATTAATTAGAAGATGATTGGCAGATGGTACTGGCAAGATGGGCTGGACACACCCTGGAGCCAACCTCCTGTGGTCCCTCCCCTGCTGGTTGCAACTGGGGCAGCACGGGGATTGAAGGGTGTCTGCAGAGTGAGTGGGGTCCCTCTGGCAGATGGGGTCCTTAAGCCTGGCCTGCAGGGATTGGGCTGAAACCGGCAGTTCAACATCTCCCGAGGGGTCCCGGAGTATGAGAGAGCACTCTGCAAAGTTGCTGTCACTCGGCAGCTCCTGCATTGAGCGTCTGCCCCCTGGTGGTCAGTGCATGTCATACCTACCAGCCGGTCAGCAGGTCAGCAGGTCGGCTGGTCAGCCGGGCAGATATATATATATATACACACACACACATATACACACACATATGTTTTATTATTGATAGTATTACAGATATCTCCCATTTCCCCCCCCCCCCTTTACACCATTCATCCCAACCCCTACCCATCCCTCCAGGTCTTTAACACCCTATTATACAGGCCCATAGGCTACACATATAAATATATGTCCTTTAGTTTATCTCTTCTCATCCCCACAACCCCACATCAAGGTATATCAGTCTGTTCCATGACTTCATGATACAGGTCTTATTTTATTGGTTAATTCATTTTATTCATTGAATTCCACAAATAAGTGAGGTCATATGATATTTGTCTTTCCCAGACTGGCTTATTTCACTTAACATAATATTCTCCAAGTTTATCCATGCTGTCTCAAAGGGTAAGAGACTCCTTTTCTTTACAGCTGCATAGTACTCCATTGTGTGAATGTTTCACAGCTTCTTTATCCACTCATTTACTGATGGGCATTGGGCTTTTTCCAAATCTTAGCTGTCTATAATAAAAGCATAATATGCTAATTAGACCAGACAGCCAAATGACCTTCCAGATGAAGCCACAGCAGCGGGGGCCAAGGCAAAGGCAGTTAGGGCCAATCAGGCAGGCAGGCAAGCAGTTAGGGTCAATCAGGCAGACAGGTGAGCTGTTAGGGGCAATGAGGCAGGCAGGCGAGTGGTTAGGGGCCATCAGGCAGGTAGGCAGTTGGACATCTCCCAAATTGTGAGAGGGTGAAGGCCAGGCTGAGGGTCCTCCCCCCTGCCTGCATGAATTTCGTGCACTGGGCCTCTAGTTGTAAATAATGCTACTATGAATATCGGATGCATATATTTTTTCTGATTGGTGTTTCAGGATTTTTAGGATAAAATCTCAGAAGTGGGATCAATGGATCAAATGGAAGTTTCTTTTTTTAATTTTTTAGAGTAAACTCCATACTGTTTTTCATAGTGGCTGCACCAATCTGAATTTCCACCAGCAGAGAATCAGTGTTCCCTTTATCCTGCATCCTTGCCAGTAGTTGTTGTTTGTTGATATATTTATGATAATCATTCTGACAGGTGTGAGGTGATATCTCATTGTGGTTTTAATTCGCATTTCTCTGAGGAGTAGTGAATTTGAGTAATTTTTTATGTGTCTCTTCGCCATTTGTATGGCCTCTTTGGAGCAATGCCTATTCAGGTCTTCTGCCCATTTTTTAATTGGGTTGTTTGTCTTCCTTTGTTTAGCTGTATGAGTGCTTTATATATTTTGGATACTAACCCCTTATCAGATGTATCCTTGGCAAATATATTCCCCCATACAGTGCGTTTCCTTTTCATTTTGATGGTGGTTTCTTTTGCTGTACAGAAGCTTCTTATTTTGATGTAGTCCCATTTACTTATTTTCTCCTGTATTTTCTTTGCCCTAGGAGATGTATCAGCAAAAATTCTGCTACAATGAGATGTCTGAGATTTTCTTCTAAAATTTTTATGGTTTCACTAGAGGCCCAGTGCATTAAATTTATGCACTGGGAGGGGGGGGGGCAGTGTCCCTCAGCCCAGCCTGCACCCTCTCTAATCTGGGACATCCCTCTCACAATCCGGGACCACTGGCTCCTAACGGCTCACCTGCCTGCCTGCCTGATTTCCCCTAACTGCTTCTGCCTGCCAGCCTGATCATCCCTAACCATTCCCCTGCCAGCCTGATCGACACCTAACTGCTCCCCTGCTGGCCCAATCGCCCACAACTGCTCTCCCTTGCCGGCTATCTTGTGATGGCCATCTTGTGATGACATGGAGGCGGCCATCTTGTGACCACATGGGGGCAGCCATATTGTGCAAGGGCATGATGGTCAATTTGCATATCACCCTCTTTATTATATAGGATGACTTACATTTAAGTCTTTTATCCATTTTAAGTTTATTCTTCTGTATGGTATAAGTTGGTGGTCTAGTTTCGTGTTTTGTTTTGTGTTTTTTTTTCATGTGTCTGTGCAGTTTTCAAATACCATTTGCTGAAGAGGCTGTCTTTACTCCATTGTAAGTTCTTGCTTCCTCTATCAGATATTAATGGATCATAATGGTGTCAGTCAATTTCTAAGATATCTGCTCTGATCCATTGGTCTGTATGCCTGTTCCTGTGCCAGTACCAAGCTGTTTTTGGTATAAGGACTTTGTAGTATAATTTGATATTCAGTATTGTGATCACTACAACTTTTACTTCCTTCTTAAACTTGCTTCAGCTATTCAGTGTTTTTGTTGCCTTTATATACAGTTTTGGAGTATTTGTTCTAGTTTGTGAAATATGATGTTGGTATTTTAATAGGGATTGCATTGCATGTATAAGTTGCTTTGTGTAGCATAGACATTTTAATTATGTTAATTCTTCCAATCCATGTACATACTATAGGTTACCATTTTTTGTCTCTTCCTCTATTTCTTTTTTCAATGCACTATAGTTCTCTAAGAACAGGTCTTTTACGTACTTGGTAACTCTATTCTTAGGTATCTTATTTTTTGTTGTTGTAATGGTAAATGAGATTGTATTTTTTATTTCTTTTTCAGAGAGTTCATTATTGGTGTATAAAAATTTCATCAATTTCTGGATATTGATTTTGTATCCTGCTACCTTGTTGAATAGATTTATTAAGTCTAGTAGTTTCCTGGTGAAGTTTTTAGGGTGGTTTTTTTTGTATAATACTAGAAGCCCAATGCATGAAATCCATGCAAGAGTAGGCCTTCCTTCCTCCAGCTGCCATCACTGGCTTCCCTCTAGCACCCAGGACCCGGGCTTCCCTCTGGCCACTGGCACCCGGGACCTGGGCTTCCCTCCAGCTTCCAGCAGACACCCAGGACCTGGTCTTCCCTCGCAGCCCCAGCTTCGTACAGAAGGTTGTCTTGTCTAATTAGCATATTACCCTTTTAAAATTATAGATCATGTCATCTGTAAATAATGAGAGTTTTACTTCTTCCTTTCTAATCTGGATGTTTTTGTCTCTTCATCTTGTCTGATTGTGATTAGGATTTACAGTACTATCCAGAGGGAAGTTAGTGCTGGCAGCTGGGGGAAGGAAGGCCTACTCTTGCATGAATTTCATGCATCGGGCCTTTAGTGTTGAATAAGAGTGGTGAAAGTGGACATCTTGTTCCTCTTCTTAAGGGAAACACTTTTCGTTTTTACCCATTAGGTATTATGTTGGCTATAGGTCTGTCATATATGGCCTTTATTTATGTTGAGGTATGTTTCCTCTACTCCCACTTTCTTGAGAATTTTAATTTTTAAAAAAAGGGGTGCTGGATTTTGTTGAATGCTTTGTCTGCATCTATTGATATAATCATGTGCCTTTTATCTTTCAATTAGTTTATGTGATGTATCACTTTGTTTACTTTGAAGATATTGTGCCAGCCTTGCATTCCCAGAATAAATTCCATTTGATCATGTTGTATTATCTTTTTAATACATTCCTGGATCCATTTTGCTAGTTATTTTGTTGAGGATTTTAGCATCTGTGTTCATCAGGGATATTGGCCTATAATTCTCTTTCTTTGCACTGTCTTTATCTGGTTTTAGAATTAGGATAATTCTGGCTTCATAAAAAGAACATGGAAGTGTTCCTTCCTCTTGAATTGTTTTGGATAGTTTGATGAGGATAGATGTTAATTCTTCTTTGAATGTTTGGTAAAATTCTCTAAATTCATCTGATCCAGGACTTTTGTTGTTGGGATATTTTTGATTACTGCTTTTATTTCCTCACTTGTTATTGGCCTATTCAGGTTTTCTGATTCATCTTGATTGACTGTTGGAAGATTGTATATTTCTAGAAATTTGTCCATTTCACCCAGATTGTACTGTTTGTTGACATATAAATGTTCATACTATTTGCTTAAGATCCTTTGTATTTCTGTGGTGACTACTATATTCTCACTTTCATTTTATTTATTTTATTTATTTTGGTCCTCTCTCTTTGTTTCTTGATGAGTCTGGCTAGAGGTTCATTAACCTTGTTTATCTTTTTAAAGAACCAGCTCTTGGATTCATTGTTCTTTTTGTTTTGTTTTTTAAAATATATTTTATTGATTTTTCACAGAGAGGAAGGGAGAGGGATAGAGAGTTAGAAACATCAATGAGAGAGAAACATTGGTCAGTTGCTTCCTGCACACCCCCTACTGGGGATGTGCCCACAACCAAGGTACATGCCCTTCACCGGAATTGAACCTGGGACCTTTCAGTCTGCAGGCTGATGCTCTATCCAATGAGCCAAACTGGTTAGGGCACTTTTTGTTCTCTTTTTTTATTGTCTGTGTCATTTATTTCCACTCTGATCTTTATTTCCTTCCTTCTACTTACTTGGGCTCTCCTTCTAATTCACTTAGTTGTAGGGTTAGGTAGTTTATTAGTGCTTTTTCTTGTTTCTTGAGATAGGCTTATAGTGCTATGAAATTCCCTCCCAGGGCTGCTTTCACCATGTGCCATAGTTTTTGAATGGTTGTGTGTTCATTTTCATTTGTTTCTGGAAAGTTTTTATTTCTTGCTATATCTCACTGGTAACCCATTCATTGTTTCATTGTTTAATAACATCCTATTTGGCCTCCATGTATTTGAGTGCTTTTGAGGTTGTTGTTTTTTTTTATTATAGTAGATTTCTAACTTCATGCTATTGTGATTTGAGAAGATGCTTGATATTATATCAATCATATTTAATTTGTATAGGCTTGTTTTGTATCTGAACATGTGTTCTATCTTTGAGAATGCTTAATGTGCACTTTAAAAGGATGTATATTCTGTTCATTTGGGATGAAATGTTCCATAAATATCAATTAGGTCCATCTGATCTAGTG
>NC_081841.1:118607598-118686598 GCF_963259705.1 Myotis daubentonii
AGGAAGAATTCCTGTTTATAGAACTCAGAACTTTTGTTCAAAGCTTAAATGAGGAGAATACGGTTAATGTTTACAATTGAGGGTGAATTGGCATGGCGTTATTTGACTGAAACAGTTTATATCCTGAAGGTTCTAGTATACACTTCTATGGAAAACGTCAAATTGTGGTAAAACTCTTAAAATACACAATTATATTCCAGGGAAATGAATATGAACTTGTAACAAACAGTTGAAACACGAGTAAATAGAGTCTAACTCCATTTAATGCCGAGTTCATTTACCTAGACTACAGGTAGAAAGCTCTGAAATGACGCGAATTCTGATAATATTAACAACTCTGGCTATTTTAAGTGGCGTTTTCACAAAAATGTCATTTCCAACAGGAAGAATTCCTGTTTATAGAGCTCAGAAGTTCTGTATAAAGCTTTCAAATGAGGAGTGTACTGTTTATGTTTAACATTGAGACATAATTGGCCAGGCGTTTTTTGACTGAAACAGTTTATACTGTGAATGTTCTAGTATATACTTCTTAGGAAACTGGAAAAATGTGGTAAAACTCTTAAAATACACAATTATCTTTCAAGGAAATGATTATGAACTTGTGAAACACTGTTGAAACACGAGTAAATAGAATCTAAATAAGTTTAATGCCGAATTCAATTACCCAGATTACAAGTATAAAGCTCTGAAGTTTCGAGAATTCGGATAATATTAACAACACCGGGTATTTTAAGTGGCGTTTTCACAAAAATGTCATTTCAAACAGGAAGAATTCCTGTTTATAGAGCTCAGAAGTTGTGTATAAAGCTTTTAAATGAGGAGTCTACTATTTATGTTTAACATTGAGACTTAATTGGCCTGGCGTTTTTTGACTGAAACAGTTTATGTCCTGAATGTTCTAGAATATACTCCTAAGAAAAATGTCAAATAGTGGTAAAACTCTTAAAATACACAATTATATTCCAGGGAAATGAATATGAACTTGTAACACACAGTTGAAACACGAGTAAATAGAGTCTAACTCCATTTAATGCCGAGTTCATTTACCTAGACTACAGGTAGAAAGCTCTGAAATGACGCGAATTCTGATAATATTAACAACTCCGGCTATTTTAAGTGGCGTTTTCACAAAAATGTCATTTCAAACAGGAAGAATTCCTGTTTATAGAACTCAGAACTTTTGTTCAAAGCTTAAATGAGGAGAATACGGTTAATGTTTACAATTGAGGGTGAATTGGCATGGCGTTATTTGACTGAAACCGTTTATATCCTGAAGGTTCTAGTATACACTTCTAAGGAAAACGTCAAATTGTGGTAAAACTCTTAAAATACACAATTATATTCCCAGAAAATGAATATGAACGTGTAAGAAGCAGTTGAAAAACAAGTAAATAGAATCTAACTACATTTAGTGCTGAGTTCAATTACTGACATTAGAGGTAGAAAGCTCTGAAATGACGAGATTCTGATAATATTAACAACACCCGCTATTTTAAGTGGCGTTTCCACAAAAATGTCATTTCAAACAGGAAGAATTCCTGTTTATAGAGCTCAGAAGTTGTGTATAAAGCTTTTAAATGAGGAGTCTACTGTTTATCTTTAACATTGAGACTTAATTGGCCAGGCGTTTTTTGACTGAAACAGTTTATACTGTGAATGTTCTAGTATATACTTCTTAGGAAACTGTAAAAATGTGGTAAAACTCTTAAAATACACAATTATCTTTCAAGGAAATGATTATGAGCTTGTGAAAAACTGTTGAAACACGAATAAATAGAATCTAAATAAGTTTAATGCCGAATTCAATTACCCAGATTACAAGTATAAAGCTCTGAAGTTTCGAGAATTCTGATAATATTAACAACACCGGGTATTTTATGTGGCGTTTTCACAAAAATGTCATTTCAAACAGGAAGAATTCCTGTTTATAGAACTCAGAACTTGTGTTTAAAGCTTTTATATGAGGAGAATACTGTTAATGTTTACAATTGAGGTTGAATAGGCGTGGCGTTTTTTGACTGAAACAGTTTATATCCTGAAGGTTCTAGTATACACTTCTAAGGAAAACGTCAAATTGTGGTAAAACTCTTAAAATACACAATTATATTCCCAGAAAATGAATATGAACGTGTAAGAAGCAGTTGAAAAACAAGTAAATAGAATCTAACTACATTTAGTGCTGAGTTCAATTACTGACATTAGAGGTAGAAAGCTCTGAAATGACGAGATTCTGATAATATTAACAACACCCGATATTTTAAGTGGCGTTTCCACAAAAATGTCATTTCAAACAGGAAGAATTCCTGTTTATAGAGCTCAGAAGTTGTGTATAAAGCTTTTAAATGAGGAGTCTACTGTTTATCTTTAACATTGAGACTTAATTGGCCAGGCGTTTTTTGACTGAAACAGTTTATACAGTGAATGTTCTAGTATATACTTCTTAGGAAACTGTAAAAATGTGGTAAAACTCTTAAAATACACAATTATCTTTCAAGGAAATGATTATGAACTTGTGAAACACTGTTGAAACACGAGTAAATAGAATCTAAATAAGTTTAATGCCGAATTCAATTACCCAGATTACAAGTATAAAGCTCTGAAGTTTCGAGAATTCTGATAATATTAACAACACCGGGTATTTTATGTGGCGTTTTCACAAAAATGTCATTTCAAACAGGAAGAATTCCTGTTTATAGAACTCAGAACTTGTGTTTAAAGCTTTTATATGAGGAGAATACTGTTAATGTTTACAATTGAGGTTGAATAGGCGTGGCGTTTTTTGACTGAAACAGTTTATATCCTGAAGGTTCTAGTATATACTCCTAAGGAAAACGTCAAATTGTGGTAAAACTCTTAGAATACACAATTGAATTCCCGGGAAATGAATATGAACGTGTAAGAAGCAGTTGAAACACAAGTAAATAGATTGTAACTACATTTAGTGCTGAGTTCAATTACTGAGATTAGAGGTAGAAAGCTGTGAAATGACGAGAATTCTGATAATATTAACTACTCCGGCTATTTTAAGTGGCATTTTCACAAAAATGTCATTTCAAACAGGAAGAATTCATGATTATAGAGCTCAGAAGTTGTGTATAAAGCTTTTAAATGAGGAGTCTACTATTTATGTTTAACATTGAGACTTAATTGGCCTGGCGTTTTTTGACTGAAACAGTTTATATCCTGAAGGTTCTAGAATATACTCCTAAGAAAAATGTCAAATAGTGGTAAAACTCTTAAAATACACAATTATATTCCAGGGAAATGAATATGAACTTGTAACAAACAGTTGAAACACGAGTAAATAGAGTCTAACTCCATTAATGCCGAGTTCATTTACCTAGACTACAGGTAGAAAGCTCTGAAATGACGCGAATTCTGATAATATTAACAACTCCGGCTATTTTAAGTGGCGTTTTCACAAAAATGTCATTTCCAACAGGAAGAATTCCTGTTTATAGAGCTCAGAAGTTCTGTATAAAGCTTTCAAATGAGGAGTGTACTGTTTATGTTTAACATTGAGACATAATTGGCCAGGCGTTTTTTGACTGAAACAGTTTATACTGTGAATGTTCTAGTATATACTTCTTAGGAAACTGTAAAAATGTGGTAAAACTCTTAAAATACACAATTATCTTTCAAGGAAATGATTATGAACTTGTGAAAAACTGTTGAAACACGAGTAAATAGAATCTAACTAAATTAATGCCCAATTCAATTACCGAGATTACAGGTAGAAAGCTCTGAAATGACGCGAATTCTGATAATATTAACTACTCCGGCTATTTTAAGTGGCGTTTTCACAAAAATGTCATTTCAAACAGGAAGAATTCCTGTTTATAGAGCTCAGAAGTTGTGTATAAAGCTTTTAAATGAGGAGTCTACTATTTATGTTTAACATTGAGACTTAATTGGCCTGGCGTTTTTTGACTGAAACAGTTTATGTCCTGAATGTTCTAGAATATACTCCTAAGAAAAATGTCAAATAGTGGTAAAACTCTTAAAATACACAATTATATTCCAGGGAAATGAATATGAACTTGTAACACACAGTTGAAACACGAGTAAATAGAGTCTAACTCCATTTAATGCCGAGTTCATTTACCTAGACTACAGGTAGAAAGCTCTGAAATGACGCGAATTCTGATAATATTAACAACTCCGGCTATTTTAAGTGGCGTTTTCACAAAAATGTCATTTCAAACAGGAAGAATTCCTGTTTATAGAGCTCAGAAGTTCTGTATAAAGCTTTCAAATGAGGAGTGTACTGTTTATGTTTAACATAGAGACTTAATTGGCGTGCCGTTTTTTGACAGAAACAGTTTACATCCTGAAGGTTCTAGTATACACTTCTAAGAAATATGTCAAATTGTGGTAAAACTCTTAGAATACACAATTATATTCCCAGAAAATGAATATGAACGTGTAAGAAGCAGTTGAAGCACAAGTAAATAGAATGTACCTACATTTAGTGCTGAGTTCAATTACTGACATTAGAGGTAGAAAGCTCTGAAATGACGAGAATTCTGATAATATTAACAACTCCCGCTATTTTAAGTGGCGTTTACACAAAAATGTCATTTCAAACAGGAAGAATTCCTGTTTATAGAGCTCAGAAGTTCTGTATAAAGCTTTCAAATGAGGAGTGTACTGTTTATGTTTAACATTGAGACTTAATTGGCGTGCCGTTTTTTGACAGAAACAGTTTACATCCTGAAGGTTCTAGTATACACTTCTAAGAAATATGTCAAATTGTGGTAAAACTCTTAAAATACACAATTATATTGCCGTGAAATGAATATGAACGTGTAAGAAGCAGTAGAAACACAAGTAAATAGAATCTAACTACATTTACTGCCGAGTTCAATTACCGAGATTACAGGTAGAAAGCTATGAAATGACGCGAATTCTGATAATATTAACGACACCGGACATTTTATGTGGCGTTTTCACAAAAATGTCATTTCAAACAGGAAGAATTCCTGTTTATAGAACTCAGAACTTTTGTTCAAAGCTTAAATGAGGAGAATACGGTTAATGTTTACAATTGAGGGTGAATTGGCATGGCGTTATTTGACTGAAACAGTTTATATCCTGAAGGTTCTAGTATACACTTCTAAGGAAAACGTCAAATTGTGGTAAAACTCTTAAAATACACAATTATATTCCCAGAAAATGAATATGAACGTGTAAGAAGCAGTTGAGAAACAAGTAAATAGAATCTAACTACATTTAGTGCTGAGTTCAATTACTGACATTAGAGGTAGAAAGCTCTGAAATGACGAGATTCTGATAATATTAACAACACCCGCTATTTTAAGTGGCGTTTCCACAAAAATGTCATTTCAAACAGGAAGAATTCCTGTTTATAGAGCTCAGAAGTTCTGTATAAAGCTTTCAAATGAGGAGTGTACTGTTTATGTTTAACATTGAGACTTAATTGGCGTGCCGTTTTTTGACAGAAACAGTTTACATCCTGAAGGTTCTAGTATACACTTCTAAGAAATATGTCAAATTGTGGTAAAACTCTTAAAATACACAATTATCTTTCAAGGAAATGATTATGAGCTTGTGAAAAACTGTTGAAACACGAGTAAATAGAATCTAAATAAGTTTAATGCCGAAGTCAATTACCCAGATTACAAGTATAAAGCTCTGAAGTTTCGAGAATTCTGATAATATTAACAACACCGGGTATTTTATGTGGCGTTTTCACAAAAATGTCATTTCAAACAGGAAGAATTCCTGTTTATAGAACTCAGAACTTGTGTTTAAAGCTTTTATATGAGGAGAATACTGTTAATGTTTACAATTGAGGTTGAATAGGCGTGGCGTTTTTTGACTGAAACAGTTTATATCCTGAAGGTTCTAGTATACACTTCTAAGGAAAACGTCAAATTGTGGTAAAACTCTTAAAATACACAATTATATTCCCAGAAAATGAATATGAACGTGTAAGAAGCAGTTGAAAAACAAGTAAATAGAATCTAACTACATTTAGTGCTGAGTTCAATTACTGACATTAGAGGTAGAAAGCTCTGAAATGACGAGATTCTGATAATATTAACAACACCCGCTATTTTAAGTGGCGTTTCCACAAAAATGTCATTTCAAACAGGAAGAATTCCTGTTTATAGAGCTCAGAAGTTGTGTATAAAGCTTTTAAATGAGGAGTCTACTGTTTATCTTTAACATTGAGACTTAATTGGCCAGGCGTTTTTTGACTGAAACAGTTTATATTGTGAATGTTCTAGTATATACTTCTTAGGAAACTGTAAAAATGTGGTAAAACTCTTAAAATACACAATTATCTTTCAAGGAAATGATTATGAGCTTGTGAAAAACTGTTGAAACACGAATAAATAGAATCTAAATAAGTTTAATGCCGAATTCAATTACCCAGATTACAAGTATAAAGCACTGAAGTTTTGAGAATTCTGATAATATTAACAACACCGGGTATTTTATGTGGCGTTTTCACAAAAATGTCATTTCAAACAGGAAGAATTCCTGCTTATAGAACTCAGAACTTGTGTTTAAAGCTTTTATATGAGGAGAATACTGTTAAGGTTTACAATTGAGGTTGAATAGGCGTGGCGTTTTTTGACTGAAACAGTTTACATCCTGAAGGTTCTAGTATATACTCCTAAGGAAAACGTCAAATTGTGGTAAAACTCTTAGAATACACAATTGAATTCCCGGGAAATGAATATGAACGTGTAAGAAGCAGTTGAAACACAAGTAAATAGATTGTAACTACATTTAGTGCTGAGTTCAATTACTGAGATTAGAGGTAGAAAGCTGTGAAATGACGAGAACTCTGATAATATTAACTACTCCGGCTATTTTAAGTGGCATTTTCACAAAAATGTCATTTCAAACAGGAAGAATTCATGATTATAGAGCTCAGAAGTTGTGTATAAAGCTTTTAAATGAGGAGTCTACTATTTATGTTTAACATTGAGACTTAATTGGCCTGGCGTTTTTTGACTGAAACAGTTTATATCCTGAAGGTTCTAGAATATACTCCTAAGAAAAATGTCAAATAGTGGTAAAACTCTTAAAATACACAATTATATTCCAGGGAAATGAATATGAACTTGTAACAAACAGTTGAAACACGAGTAAACAGAGTCTAACTCCATTAATGCCGAGTTCATTTACCTAGACTACAGGTAGAAAGCTCTGAAATGACGCGAATTCTGATAATATTAACAACTCCGGCTATTTTAAGTGGCGTTTTCACAAAAATGTCATTTCCAACAGGAAGAATTCCTGTTTATAGAGCTCAGAAGTTCTGTATAAAGCTTTCAAATGAGGAGTGTACTGTTTATGTTTAACATTGAGACATAATTGGCCAGGCGTTTTTTGACTGAAACAGTTTATACTGTGAATGTTCTAGTATATACTTCTTAGGAAACTGTAAAAATGTGGTAAAACTCTTAAAATACACAATTATCTTTCAAGGAAATGATTATGAACTTGTGAAAAACTGTTGAAACACGAGTAAATAGAATCTAACTAAATTTAATGCCCAATTCAATTACCGAGATTACAGGTAGAAAGCTCTGAAATGACGCGAATTCTGATAATATTAACGACACCGGACATTTTATGTGGCGTTTTCACAAAAATGTCATTTCAAACAGGAAGAATTCCTGTTTATAGAACTCAGAACTTTTGTTCAAAGCTTAAATGAGGAGAATACGGTTAATGTTTACAATTGAGGGTGAATTGGCATGGCGTTATTTGACTGAAACAGTTTATATCCTGAAGGTTCTAGTATACACTTCTATGGAAAACGTCAAATTGTGGTAAAACTCTTAAAATACACAATTATATTCCCAGAAAATGAATATGAACGTGTAAGAAGCAGTTGAGAAACAAGTAAATAGAATCTAACTACATTTAGTGCTGAGTTCAATTACTGACATTAGAGGTAGAAAGCTCTGAAATGACGAGAATTCTGATAATATTAACAACTCCGGCTATTTTAAGTGGCGTTTTCACAAAAATGTCATTTCCAACAGGAAGAATTCCTGTTTATAGAGCTCAGAAGTTCTGTATAAAGCTTTCAAATGAGGAGTGTACTGTTTATGTTTAACATTGAGACATAATTGGCCAGGCGTTTTTTGACTGAAACAGTTTATACTGTGAATGTTCTAGTATATACTTCTTAGGAAACTGTAAAAATGTGGTAAAACTCTTAAAATACACAATTATCTTTCAAGGAAATGATTATGAACTTGTGAAAAACTGTTGAAACACGAGTAAATAGAATCTAACTAAATTAATGCCCAATTCAATTACCGAGATTACAGGTAGAAAGCTCTGAAATGACGCGAATTCTGATAATATTAACTACTCCGGCTATTTTAAGTGGCGTTTTCACAAAAATGTCATTTCAAACAGGAAGAATTCCTGTTTATAGAGCTCAGAAGTTGTGTATAAAGCTTTTAAATGAGGAGTCTACTATTTATGTTTAACATTGAGACTTAATTGGCCTGGCGTTTTTTGACTGAAACAGTTTATGTCCTGAATGTTCTAGAATATACTCCTAAGAAAAATGTCAAATAGTGGTAAAACTCTTAAAATACACAATTATATTCCAGGGAAATGAATATGAACTTGTAACACACAGTTGAAACACGAGTAAATAGAGTCTAACTCCATTTAATGCCGAGTTCATTTACCTAGACTACAGGTAGAAAGCTCTGAAATGACGCGAATTCTGATAATATTAACAACTCCGGCTATTTTAAGTGGCGTTTTCACAAAAATGTCATTTCAAACAGGAAGAATTCCTGTTTATAGAGCTCAGAAGTTCTGTATAAAGCTTTCAAATGAGGAGTGTACTGTTTATGTTTAACATAGAGACTTAATTGGCGTGCCGTTTTTTGACAGAAACAGTTTACATCCTGAAGGTTCTAGTATACACTTCTAAGAAATATGTCAAATTGTGGTAAAACTCTTAGAATACACAATTATATTCCCAGAAAATGAATATGAACGTGTAAGAAGCAGTTGAAGCACAAGTAAATAGAATGTACCTACATTTAGTGCTGAGTTCAATTACTGACATTAGAGGTAGAAAGCTCTGAAATGACGAGAATTCTGATAATATTAACAACTCCCGCTATTTTAAGTGGCGTTTACACAAAAATGTCATTTCAAACAGGAAGAATTCCTGTTTATAGAGCTCAGAAGTTCTGTATAAAGCTTTCAAATGAGGAGTGTACTGTTTATGTTTAACATTGAGACTTAATTGGCGTGCCGTTTTTTGACAGAAACAGTTTACATCCTGAAGGTTCTAGTATACACTTCTAAGAAATATGTCAAATTGTGGTAAAACTCTTAAAATACACAATTATATTGCCGTGAAATGAATATGAACGTGTAAGAAGCAGTAGAAACACAAGTAAATAGAATCTAACTACATTTACTGCCGAGTTCAATTACCGAGATTACAGGTAGAAAGCTATGAAATGACGCGAATTCTGATAATATTAACGACACCGGACATTTTATGTGGCGTTTTCACAAAAATGTCATTTCAAACAGGAAGAATTCCTGTTTATAGAACTCAGAACTTTTGTTCAAAGCTTAAATGAGGAGAATACGGTTAATGTTTACAATTGAGGGTGAATTGGCATGGCGTTATTTGACTGAAACAGTTTATATCCTGAAGGTTCTAGTATACACTTCTAAGGAAAACGTCAAATTGTGGTAAAACTCTTAAAATACACAATTATATTCCCAGAAAATGAATATGAACGTGTAAGAAGCAGTTGAGAAACAAGTAAATAGAATCTAACTACATTTAGTGCTGAGTTCAATTACTGACATTAGAGGTAGAAAGCTCTGAAATGACGAGATTCTGATAATATTAACAACACCCGCTATTTTAAGTGGCGTTTCCACAAAAATGTCATTTCAAACAGGAAGAATTCCTGTTTATAGAGCTCAGAAGTTCTGTATAAAGCTTTCAAATGAGGAGTGTACTGTTTATGTTTAACATTGAGACTTAATTGGCGTGCCGTTTTTTGACAGAAACAGTTTACATCCTGAAGGTTCTAGTATACACTTCTAAGAAATATGTCAAATTGTGGTAAAACTCTTAAAATACACAATTATCTTTCAAGGAAATGATTATGAGCTTGTGAAAAACTGTTGAAACACGAGTAAATAGAATCTAAATAAGTTTAATGCCGAAGTCAATTACCCAGATTACAAGTATAAAGCTCTGAAGTTTCGAGAATTCTGATAATATTAACAACACCGGGTATTTTATGTGGCGTTTTCACAAAAATGTCATTTCAAACAGGAAGAATTCCTGTTTATAGAACTCAGAACTTGTGTTTAAAGCTTTTATATGAGGAGAATACTGTTAATGTTTACAATTGAGGTTGAATAGGCGTGGCGTTTTTTGACTGAAACAGTTTATATCCTGAAGGTTCTAGTATACACTTCTAAGGAAAACGTCAAATTGTGGTAAAACTCTTAAAATACACAATTATATTCCCAGAAAATGAATATGAACGTGTAAGAAGCAGTTGAAAAACAAGTAAATAGAATCTAACTACATTTAGTGCTGAGTTCAATTACTGACATTAGAGGTAGAAAGCTCTGAAATGACGAGATTCTGATAATATTAACAACACCCGCTATTTTAAGTGGCGTTTCCACAAAAATGTCATTTCAAACAGGAAGAATTCCTGTTTATAGAGCTCAGAAGTTGTGTATAAAGCTTTTAAATGAGGAGTCTACTGTTTATCTTTAACATTGAGACTTAATTGGCCAGGCGTTTTTTGACTGAAACAGTTTATATTGTGAATGTTCTAGTATATACTTCTTAGGAAACTGTAAAAATGTGGTAAAACTCTTAAAATACACAATTATCTTTCAAGGAAATGATTATGAGCTTGTGAAAAACTGTTGAAACACGAATAAATAGAATCTAAATAAGTTTAATGCCGAATTCAATTACCCAGATTACAAGTATAAAGCACTGAAGTTTTGAGAATTCTGATAATATTAACAACACCGGGTATTTTATGTGGCGTTTTCACAAAAATGTCATTTCAAACAGGAAGAATTCCTGCTTATAGAACTCAGAACTTGTGTTTAAAGCTTTTATATGAGGAGAATACTGTTAAGGTTTACAATTGAGGTTGAATAGGCGTGGCGTTTTTTGACTGAAACAGTTTACATCCTGAAGGTTCTAGTATATACTCCTAAGGAAAACGTCAAATTGTGGTAAAACTCTTAGAATACACAATTGAATTCCCGGGAAATGAATATGAACGTGTAAGAAGCAGTTGAAACACAAGTAAATAGATTGTAACTACATTTAGTGCTGAGTTCAATTACTGAGATTAGAGGTAGAAAGCTGTGAAATGACGAGAACTCTGATAATATTAACTACTCCGGCTATTTTAAGTGGCGTTTTCACAAAAATGTCATTTCCAACAGGAAGAATTCCTGTTTATAGAGCTCAGAAGTTCTGTATAAAGCTTTCAAATGAGGAGTGTACTGTTTATGTTTAACATTGAGACATAATTGGCCAGGCGTTTTTTGACTGAAACAGTTTATACTGTGAATGTTCTAGTATATACTTCTTAGGAAACTGTAAAAATGTGGTAAAACTCTTAAAATACACAATTATCTTTCAAGGAAATGATTATGAACTTGTGAAAAACTGTTGAAACACGAGTAAATAGAATCTAACTAAATTAATGCCCAATTCAATTACCGAGATTACAGGTAGAAAGCTCTGAAATGACGCGAATTCTGATAATATTAACTACTCCGGCTATTTTAAGTGGCGTTTTCACAAAAATGTCATTTCAAACAGGAAGAATTCCTGTTTATAGAGCTCAGAAGTTGTGTATAAAGCTTTTAAATGAGGAGTCTACTATTTATGTTTAACATTGAGACTTAATTGGCCTGGCGTTTTTTGACTGAAACAGTTTATGTCCTGAATGTTCTAGAATATACTCCTAAGAAAAATGTCAAATAGTGGTAAAACTCTTAAAATACACAATTATATTCCAGGGAAATGAATATGAACTTGTAACACACAGTTGAAACACGAGTAAATAGAGTCTAACTCCATTTAATGCCGAGTTCATTTACCTAGACTACAGGTAGAAAGCTCTGAAATGACGCGAATTCTGATAATATTAACAACTCCGGCTATTTTAAGTGGCGTTTTCACAAAAATGTCATTTCAAACAGGAAGAATTCCTGTTTATAGAGCTCAGAAGTTCTGTATAAAGCTTTCAAATGAGGAGTGTACTGTTTATGTTTAACATAGAGACTTAATTGGCGTGCCGTTTTTTGACAGAAACAGTTTACATCCTGAAGGTTCTAGTATACACTTCTAAGAAATATGTCAAATTGTGGTAAAACTCTTAGAATACACAATTATATTCCCAGAAAATGAATATGAACGTGTAAGAAGCAGTTGAAGCACAAGTAAATAGAATGTACCTACATTTAGTGCTGAGTTCAATTACTGACATTAGAGGTAGAAAGCTCTGAAATGACGAGAATTCTGATAATATTAACAACTCCCGCTATTTTAAGTGGCGTTTACACAAAAATGTCATTTCAAACAGGAAGAATTCCTGTTTATAGAGCTCAGAAGTTCTGTATAAAGCTTTCAAATGAGGAGTGTACTGTTTATGTTTAACATTGAGACTTAATTGGCGTGCCGTTTTTTGACAGAAACAGTTTACATCCTGAAGGTTCTAGTATACACTTCTAAGAAATATGTCAAATTGTGGTAAAACTCTTAAAATACACAATTATATTGCCGTGAAATGAATATGAACGTGTAAGAAGCAGTAGAAACACAAGTAAATAGAATCTAACTACATTTACTGCCGAGTTCAATTACCGAGATTACAGGTAGAAAGCTATGAAATGACGCGAATTCTGATAATATTAACGACACCGGACATTTTATGTGGCGTTTTCACAAAAATGTCATTTCAAACAGGAAGAATTCCTGTTTATAGAACTCAGAACTTTTGTTCAAAGCTTAAATGAGGAGAATACGGTTAATGTTTACAATTGAGGGTGAATTGGCATGGCGTTATTTGACTGAAACAGTTTATATCCTGAAGGTTCTAGTATACACTTCTAAGGAAAACGTCAAATTGTGGTAAAACTCTTAAAATACACAATTATATTCCCAGAAAATGAATATGAACGTGTAAGAAGCAGTTGAGAAACAAGTAAATAGAATCTAACTACATTTAGTGCTGAGTTCAATTACTGACATTAGAGGTAGAAAGCTCTGAAATGACGAGATTCTGATAATATTAACAACACCCGCTATTTTAAGTGGCGTTTCCACAAAAATGTCATTTCAAACAGGAAGAATTCCTGTTTATAGAGCTCAGAAGTTCTGTATAAAGCTTTCAAATGAGGAGTGTACTGTTTATGTTTAACATTGAGACTTAATTGGCGTGCCGTTTTTTGACAGAAACAGTTTACATCCTGAAGGTTCTAGTATACACTTCTAAGAAATATGTCAAATTGTGGTAAAACTCTTAAAATACACAATTATCTTTCAAGGAAATGATTATGAGCTTGTGAAAAACTGTTGAAACACGAGTAAATAGAATCTAAATAAGTTTAATGCCGAAGTCAATTACCCAGATTACAAGTATAAAGCTCTGAAGTTTCGAGAATTCTGATAATATTAACAACACCGGGTATTTTATGTGGCGTTTTCACAAAAATGTCATTTCAAACAGGAAGAATTCCTGTTTATAGAACTCAGAACTTGTGTTTAAAGCTTTTATATGAGGAGAATACTGTTAATGTTTACAATTGAGGTTGAATAGGCGTGGCGTTTTTTGACTGAAACAGTTTATATCCTGAAGGTTCTAGTATACACTTCTAAGGAAAACGTCAAATTGTGGTAAAACTCTTAAAATACACAATTATATTCCCAGAAAATGAATATGAACGTGTAAGAAGCAGTTGAAAAACAAGTAAATAGAATCTAACTACATTTAGTGCTGAGTTCAATTACTGACATTAGAGGTAGAAAGCTCTGAAATGACGAGATTCTGATAATATTAACAACACCCGCTATTTTAAGTGGCGTTTCCACAAAAATGTCATTTCAAACAGGAAGAATTCCTGTTTATAGAGCTCAGAAGTTGTGTATAAAGCTTTTAAATGAGGAGTCTACTGTTTATCTTTAACATTGAGACTTAATTGGCCAGGCGTTTTTTGACTGAAACAGTTTATATTGTGAATGTTCTAGTATATACTTCTTAGGAAACTGTAAAAATGTGGTAAAACTCTTAAAATACACAATTATCTTTCAAGGAAATGATTATGAGCTTGTGAAAAACTGTTGAAACACGAATAAATAGAATCTAAATAAGTATAATGCCGAATTCAATTACCCAGATTACAAGTATAAAGCACTGAAGTTTTGAGAATTCTGATAATATTAACAACACCGGGTATTTTATGTGGCGTTTTCACAAAAATGTCATTTCAAACAGGAAGAATTCCTGCTTATAGAACTCAGAACTTGTGTTTAAAGCTTTTATATGAGGAGAATACTGTTAAGGTTTACAATTGAGGTTGAATAGGCGTGGCGTTTTTTGACTGAAACAGTTTACATCCTGAAGGTTCTAGTATATACTCCTAAGGAAAACGTCAAATTGTGGTAAAACTCTTAGAATACACAATTGAATTCCCGGGAAATGAATATGAACGTGTAAGAAGCAGTTGAAACACAAGTAAATAGATTGTAACTACATTTAGTGCTGAGTTCAATTACTGAGATTAGAGGTAGAAAGCTGTGAAATGACGAGAACTCTGATAATATTAACTACTCCGGCTATTTTAAGTGGCGTTTTCACAAAAATGTCATTTCCAACAGGAAGAATTCCTGTTTATAGAGCTCAGAAGTTCTGTATAAAGCTTTCAAATGAGGAGTGTACTGTTTATGTTTAACATTGAGACATAATTGGCCAGGCGTTTTTTGACTGAAACAGTTTATACTGTGAATGTTCTAGTATATACTTCTTAGGAAACTGAAAAAATGTGGTAAAACTCTTAAAATACACAATTATCTTTCAAGGAAATGATTATGAACTTGTGAAAAACTGTTGAAACACGAGTAAATAGAATCTAACTAAATTAATGCCCAATTCAATTACCGAGATTACAGGTAGAAAGCTCTGAAATGACGCGAATTCTGATAATATTAACTACTCCGGCTATTTTAAGTGGCGTTTTCACAAAAATGTCATTTCAAACAGGAAGAATTCCTGTTTATAGAGCTCAGAAGTTGTGTATAAAGCTTTTAAATGAGGAGTCTACTATTTATGTTTAACATTGAGACTTAATTGGCCTGGCGTTTTTTGACTGAAACAGTTTATGTCCTGAATGTTCTAGAATATACTCCTAAGAAAAATGTCAAATAGTGGTAAAACTCTTAAAATACACAATTATATTCCAGGGAAATGAATATGAACTTGTAACACACAGTTGAAACACGAGTAAATAGAGTCTAACTCCATTTAATGCCGAGTTCATTTACCTAGACTACAGGTAGAAAGCTCTGAAATGACGCGAATTCTGATAATATTAACAACTCCGGCTATTTTAAGTGGCGTTTTCACAAAAATGTCATTTCAAACAGGAAGAATTCCTGTTTATAGAGCTCAGAAGTTCTGTATAAAGCTTTCAAATGAGGAGTGTACTGTTTATGTTTAACATAGAGACTTAATTGGCGTGCCGTTTTTTGACAGAAACAGTTTACATCCTGAAGGTTCTAGTATACACTTCTAAGAAATATGTCAAATTGTGGTAAAACTCTTAGAATACACAATTATATTCCCAGAAAATGAATATGAACGTGTAAGAAGCAGTTGAAGCACAAGTAAATAGAATGTACCTACATTTAGTGCTGAGTTCAATTACTGACATTAGAGGTAGAAAGCTCTGAAATGACGAGAATTCTGATAATATTAACAACTCCCGCTATTTTAAGTGGCGTTTACACAAAAATGTCATTTCAAACAGGAAGAATTCCTGTTTATAGAGCTCAGAAGTTCTGTATAAAGCTTTCAAATGAGGAGTGTACTGTTTATGTTTAACATTGAGACTTAATTGGCGTGCCGTTTTTTGACAGAAACAGTTTACATCCTGAAGGTTCTAGTATACACTTCTAAGAAATATGTCAAATTGTGGTAAAACTCTTAAAATACACAATTATATTGCCGTGAAATGAATATGAACGTGTAAGAAGCAGTAGAAACACAAGTAAATAGAATCTAACTACATTTACTGCCGAGTTCAATTACCGAGATTACAGGTAGAAAGCTATGAAATGACGCGAATTCTGATAATATTAACGACACCGGACATTTTATGTGGCGTTTTCACAAAAATGTCATTTCAAACAGGAAGAATTCCTGTTTATAGAACTCAGAACTTTTGTTCAAAGCTTAAATGAGGAGAATACGGTTAATGTTTACAATTGAGGGTGAATTGGCATGGCGTTATTTGACTGAAACAGTTTATATCCTGAAGGTTCTAGTATACACTTCTAAGGAAAACGTCAAATTGTGGTAAAACTCTTAAAATACACAATTATATTCCCAGAAAATGAATATGAACGTGTAAGAAGCAGTTGAGAAACAAGTAAATAGAATCTAACTACATTTAGTGCTGAGTTCAATTACTGACATTAGAGGTAGAAAGCTCTGAAATGACGAGATTCTGATAATATTAACAACACCCGCTATTTTAAGTGGCGTTTCCACAAAAATGTCATTTCAAACAGGAAGAATTCCTGTTTATAGAGCTCAGAAGTTCTGTATAAAGCTTTCAAATGAGGAGTGTACTGTTTATGTTTAACATTGAGACTTAATTGGCGTGCCGTTTTTTGACAGAAACAGTTTACATCCTGAAGGTTCTAGTATACACTTCTAAGAAATATGTCAAATTGTGGTAAAACTCTTAAAATACACAATTATCTTTCAAGGAAATGATTATGAGCTTGTGAAAAACTGTTGAAACACGAGTAAATAGAATCTAAATAAGTTTAATGCCGAAGTCAATTACCCAGATTACAAGTATAAAGCTCTGAAGTTTCGAGAATTCTGATAATATTAACAACACCGGGTATTTTATGTGGCGTTTTCACAAAAATGTCATTTCAAACAGGAAGAATTCCTGTTTATAGAACTCAGAACTTGTGTTTAAAGCTTTTATATGAGGAGAATACTGTTAATGTTTACAATTGAGGTTGAATAGGCGTGGCGTTTTTTGACTGAAACAGTTTATATCCTGAAGGTTCTAGTATACACTTCTAAGGAAAACGTCAAATTGTGGTAAAACTCTTAAAATACACAATTATATTCCCAGAAAATGAATATGAACGTGTAAGAAGCAGTTGAAAAACAAGTAAATAGAATCTAACTACATTTAGTGCTGAGTTCAATTACTGACATTAGAGGTAGAAAGCTCTGAAATGACGAGATTCTGATAATATTAACAACACCCGCTATTTTAAGTGGCGTTTCCACAAAAATGTCATTTCAAACAGGAAGAATTCCTGTTTATAGAGCTCAGAAGTTGTGTATAAAGCTTTTAAATGAGGAGTCTACTGTTTATCTTTAACATTGAGACTTAATTGGCCAGGCGTTTTTTGACTGAAACAGTTTATATTGTGAATGTTCTAGTATATACTTCTTAGGAAACTGTAAAAATGTGGTAAAACTCTTAAAATACACAATTATCTTTCAAGGAAATGATTATGAGCTTGTGAAAAACTGTTGAAACACGAATAAATAGAATCTAAATAAGTTTAATGCCGAATTCAATTACCCAGATTACAAGTATAAAGCACTGAAGTTTTGAGAATTCTGATAATATTAACAACACCGGGTATTTTATGTGGCGTTTTCACAAAAATGTCATTTCAAACAGGAAGAATTCCTGCTTATAGAACTCAGAACTTGTGTTTAAAGCTTTTATATGAGGAGAATACTGTTAAGGTTTACAATTGAGGTTGAATAGGCGTGGCGTTTTTTGACTGAAACAGTTTACATCCTGAAGGTTCTAGTATATACTCCTAAGGAAAACGTCAAATTGTGGTAAAACTCTTAGAATACACAATTGAATTCCCGGGAAATGAATATGAACGTGTAAGAAGCAGTTGAAACACAAGTAAATAGATTGTAACTACATTTAGTGCTGAGTTCAATTACTGAGATTAGAGGTAGAAAGCTGTGAAATGACGAGAACTCTGATAATATTAACTACTCCGGCTATTTTAAGTGGCATTTTCACAAAAATGTCATTTCCAACAGGAAGAATTCCTGTTTATAGAGCTCAGAAGTTCTGTATAAAGCTTTCAAATGAGGAGTGTACTGTTTATGTTTAACATTGAGACATAATTGGCCAGGCGTTTTTTGACTGAAACAGTTTATACTGTGAATGTTCTAGTATATACTTCTTAGGAAACTGTAAAAATGTGGTAAAACTCTTAAAATACACAATTATCTTTCAAGGAAATGATTATGAACTTGTGAAAAACTGTTGAAACACGAGTAAATAGAATCTAACTAAATTAATGCCCAATTCAATTACCGAGATTACAGGTAGAAAGCTCTGAAATGACGCGAATTCTGATAATATTAACTACTCCGGCTATTTTAAGTGGCGTTTTCACAAAAATGTCATTTCAAACAGGAAGAATTCCTGTTTATAGAGCTCAGAAGTTGTGTATAAAGCTTTTAAATGAGGAGTCTACTATTTATGTTTAACATTGAGACTTAATTGGCCTGGCGTTTTTTGACTGAAACAGTTTATGTCCTGAATGTTCTAGAATATACTCCTAAGAAAAATGTCAAATAGTGGTAAAACTCTTAAAATACACAATTATATTCCAGGGAAATGAATATGAACTTGTAACACACAGTTGAAACACGAGTAAATAGAGTCTAACTCCATTTAATGCCGAGTTCATTTACCTAGACTACAGGTAGAAAGCTCTGAAATGACGCGAATTCTGATAATATTAACAACTCCGGCTATTTTAAGTGGCGTTTTCACAAAAATGTCATTTCAAACAGGAAGAATTCCTGTTTATAGAGCTCAGAAGTTCTGTATAAAGCTTTCAAATGAGGAGTGTACTGTTTATGTTTAACATAGAGACTTAATTGGCGTGCCGTTTTTTGACAGAAACAGTTTACATCCTGAAGGTTCTAGTATACACTTCTAAGAAATATGTCAAATTGTGGTAAAACTCTTAGAATACACAATTATATTCCCAGAAAATGAATATGAACGTGTAAGAAGCAGTTGAAGCACAAGTAAATAGAATGTACCTACATTTAGTGCTGAGTTCAATTACTGACATTAGAGGTAGAAAGCTCTGAAATGACGAGAATTCTGATAATATTAACAACTCCCGCTATTTTAAGTGGCGTTTACACAAAAATGTCATTTCAAACAGGAAGAATTCCTGTTTATAGAGCTCAGAAGTTCTGTATAAAGCTTTCAAATGAGGAGTGTACTGTTTATGTTTAACATTGAGACTTAATTGGCGTGCCGTTTTTTGACAGAAACAGTTTACATCCTGAAGGTTCTAGTATACACTTCTAAGAAATATGTCAAATTGTGGTAAAACTCTTAAAATACACAATTATATTGCCGTGAAATGAATATGAACGTGTAAGAAGCAGTAGAAACACAAGTAAATAGAATCTAACTACATTTACTGCCGAGTTCAATTACCGAGATTACAGGTAGAAAGCTATGAAATGACGCGAATTCTGATAATATTAACGACACCGGACATTTTATGTGGCGTTTTCACAAAAATGTCATTTCAAACAGGAAGAATTCCTGTTTATAGAACTCAGAACTTTTGTTCAAAGCTTAAATGAGGAGAATACGGTTAATGTTTACAATTGAGGGTGAATTGGCATGGCGTTATTTGACTGAAACAGTTTATATCCTGAAGGTTCTAGTATACACTTCTAAGGAAAACGTCAAATTGTGGTAAAACTCTTAAAATACACAATTATATTCCCAGAAAATGAATATGAACGTGTAAGAAGCAGTTGAGAAACAAGTAAATAGAATCTAACTACATTTAGTGCTGAGTTGAATTACTGACATTAGAGGTAGAAAGCTCTGAAATGACGAGATTCTGATAATATTAACAACACCCGCTATTTTAAGTGGCGTTTCCACAAAAATGTCATTTCAAACAGGAAGAATTCCTGTTTATAGAGCTCAGAAGTTCTGTATAAAGCTTTCAAATGAGGAGTGTACTGTTTATGTTTAACATTGAGACTTAATTGGCGTGCCGTTTTTTGACAGAAACAGTTTACATCCTGAAGGTTCTAGTATACACTTCTAAGAAATATGTCAAATTGTGGTAAAACTCTTAAAATACACAATTATCTTTCAAGGAAATGATTATGAGCTTGTGAAAAACTGTTGAAACACGAGTAAATAGAATCTAAATAAGTTTAATGCCGAAGTCAATTACCCAGATTACAAGTATAAAGCTCTGAAGTTTCGAGAATTCTGATAATATTAACAACACCGGGTATTTTATGTGGCGTTTTCACAAAAATGTCATTTCAAACAGGAAGAATTCCTGTTTATAGAACTCAGAACTTGTGTTTAAAGCTTTTATATGAGGAGAATACTGTTAATGTTTACAATTGAGGTTGAATAGGCGTGGCGTTTTTTGACTGAAACAGTTTATATCCTGAAGGTTCTAGTATACACTTCTAAGGAAAACGTCAAATTGTGGTAAAACTCTTAAAATACACAATTATATTCCCAGAAAATGAATATGAACGTGTAAGAAGCAGTTGAAAAACAAGTAAATAGAATCTAACTACATTTAGTGCTGAGTTCAATTACTGACATTAGAGGTAGAAAGCTCTGAAATGACGAGATTCTGATAATATTAACAACACCCGCTATTTTAAGTGGCGTTTCCACAAAAATGTCATTTCAAACAGGAAGAATTCCTGTTTATAGAGCTCAGAAGTTGTGTATAAAGCTTTTAAATGAGGAGTCTACTGTTTATCTTTAACATTGAGACTTAATTGGCCAGGCGTTTTTTGACTGAAACAGTTTATATTGTGAATGTTCTAGTATATACTTCTTAGGAAACTGTAAAAATGTGGTAAAACTCTTAAAATACACAATTATCTTTCAAGGAAATGATTATGAGCTTGTGAAAAACTGTTGAAACACGAATAAATAGAATCTAAATAAGTTTAATGCCGAATTCAATTACCCAGATTACAAGTATAAAGCACTGAAGTTTTGAGAATTCTGATAATATTAACAACACCGGGTATTTTATGTGGCGTTTTCACAAAAATGTCATTTCAAACAGGAAGAATTCCTGCTTATAGAACTCAGAACTTGTGTTTAAAGCTTTTATATGAGGAGAATACTGTTAAGGTTTACAATTGAGGTTGAATAGGCGTGGCGTTTTTTGACTGAAACAGTTTACATCCTGAAGGTTCTAGTATATACTCCTAAGGAAAACGTCAAATTGTGGTAAAACTCTTAGAATACACAATTGAATTCCCGGGAAATGAATATGAACGTGTAAGAAGCAGTTGAAACACAAGTAAATAGATTGTAACTACATTTAGTGCTGAGTTCAATTACTGAGATTAGAGGTAGAAAGCTGTGAAATGACGAGAACTCTGATAATATTAACTACTCCGGCTATTTTAAGTGGCATTTTCACAAAAATGTCATTTCCAACAGGAAGAATTCCTGTTTATAGAGCTCAGAAGTTCTGTATAAAGCTTTCAAATGAGGAGTGTACTGTTTATGTTTAACATTGAGACATAATTGGCCAGGCGTTTTTTGACTGAAACAGTTTATACTGTGAATGTTCTAGTATATACTTCTTAGGAAACTGTAAAAATGTGGTAAAACTCTTAAAATACACAATTATCTTTCAAGGAAATGATTATGAACTTGTGAAAAACTGTTGAAACACGAGTAAATAGAATCTAACTAAATTAATGCCCAATTCAATTACCGAGATTACAGGTAGAAAGCTCTGAAATGACGCGAATTCTGATAATATTAACTACTCCGGCTATTTTAAGTGGCGTTTTCACAAAAATGTCATTTCAAACAGGAAGAATTCCTGTTTATAGAGCTCAGAAGTTGTGTATAAAGCTTTTAAATGAGGAGTCTACTATTTATGTTTAACATTGAGACTTAATTGGCCTGGCGTTTTTTGACTGAAACAGTTTATGTCCTGAATGTTCTAGAATATACTCCTAAGAAAAATGTCAAATAGTGGTAAAACTCTTAAAATACACAATTATATTCCAGGGAAATGAATATGAACTTGTAACACACAGTTGAAACACGAGTAAATAGAGTCTAACTCCATTTAATGCCGAGTTCATTTACCTAGACTACAGGTAGAAAGCTCTGAAATGACGCGAATTCTGATAATATTAACAACTCCGGCTATTTTAAGTGGCGTTTTCACAAAAATGTCATTTCAAACAGGAAGAATTCCTGTTTATAGAGCTCAGAAGTTCTGTATAAAGCTTTCAAATGAGGAGTGTACTGTTTATGTTTAACATAGAGACTTAATTGGCGTGCCGTTTTTTGACAGAAACAGTTTACATCCTGAAGGTTCTAGTATACACTTCTAAGAAATATGTCAAATTGTGGTAAAACTCTTAGAATACACAATTATATTCCCAGAAAATGAATATGAACGTGTAAGAAGCAGTTGAAGCACAAGTAAATAGAATGTACCTACATTTAGTGCTGAGTTCAATTACTGACATTAGAGGTAGAAAGCTCTGAAATGACGAGAATTCTGATAATATTAACAACTCCCGCTATTTTAAGTGGCGTTTACACAAAAATGTCATTTCAAACAGGAAGAATTCCTGTTTATAGAGCTCAGAAGTTCTGTATAAAGCTTTCAAATGAGGAGTGTACTGTTTATGTTTAACATTGAGACTTAATTGGCGTGCCGTTTTTTGACAGAAACAGTTTACATCCTGAAGGTTCTAGTATACACTTCTAAGAAATATGTCAAATTGTGGTAAAACTCTTAAAATACACAATTATATTGCCGTGAAATGAATATGAACGTGTAAGAAGCAGTAGAAACACAAGTAAATAGAATCTAACTACATTTACTGCCGAGTTCAATTACCGAGATTACAGGTAGAAAGCTATGAAATGACGCGAATTCTGATAATATTAACGACACCGGACATTTTATGTGGCGTTTTCACAAAAATGTCATTTCAAACAGGAAGAATTCCTGTTTATAGAACTCAGAACTTTTGTTCAAAGCTTAAATGAGGAGAATACGGTTAATGTTTACAATTGAGGGTGAATTGGCATGGCGTTATTTGACTGAAACAGTTTATATCCTGAAGGTTCTAGTATACACTTCTAAGGAAAACGTCAAATTGTGGTAAAACTCTTAAAATACACAATTATATTCCCAGAAAATGAATATGAACGTGTAAGAAGCAGTTGAGAAACAAGTAAATAGAATCTAACTACATTTAGTGCTGAGTTCAATTACTGACATTAGAGGTAGAAAGCTCTGAAATGACGAGATTCTGATAATATTAACAACACCCGCTATTTTAAGTGGCGTTTCCACAAAAATGTCATTTCAAACAGGAAGAATTCCTGTTTATAGAGCTCAGAAGTTCTGTATAAAGCTTTCAAATGAGGAGTGTACTGTTTATGTTTAACATTGAGACTTAATTGGCGTGCCGTTTTTTGACAGAAACAGTTTACATCCTGAAGGTTCTAGTATACACTTCTAAGAAATATGTCAAATTGTGGTAAAACTCTTAAAATACACAATTATATTGCCGTGAAATGAATATGAACGTGCAAGAAGCAGTAGAAACACAAGTAAATAGAATCTAACTACATTTACTGCCGAGTTCAATTACCGAGATTACAGGTAGAAAGCTATGAAATGACGCGAATTCTGATAATATTAACGACACCGGACATTTTAGGTGGCGTTTTCACAAAAATGTCATTTCAAACAGGAAGAATTCCTGTTTATAGAACTCAGAACTTTTGTTCAAAGCTTAAATGAGGAGAATACGGTTAATGTTTACAATTGAGGGTGAATTGGCATGGCGTTATTTGACTGAAACAGTTTATATCCTGAAGGTTCTAGTATACACTTCTATGGAAAACGTCAAATTGTGGTAAAACTCTTAAAATACACAATTATATTCCAGGGAAATGAATATGAACTTGTAACAAACAGTTGAAACACGAGTAAATAGAGTCTAACTCCATTTAATGCCGAGTTCATTTACCTAGACTACAGGTAGAAAGCTCTGAAATGACGCGAATTCTGATAATATTAACAACTCTGGCTATTTTAAGTGGCGTTTTCACAAAAATGTCATTTCCAACAGGAAGAATTCCTGTTTATAGAGCTCAGAAGTTCTGTATAAAGCTTTCAAATGAGGAGTGTACTGTTTATGTTTAACATTGAGACATAATTGGCCAGGCGTTTTTTGACTGAAACAGTTTATACTGTGAATGTTCTAGTATATACTTCTTAGGAAACTGGAAAAATGTGGTAAAACTCTTAAAATACACAATTATCTTTCAAGGAAATGATTATGAACTTGTGAAAAACTGTTGAAACACGAGTAAATAGAATCTAACTAAATTAATGCCCAATTCAATTACCGAGATTACAGGTAGAAAGCTCTGAAATGACGCGAATTCTGATAATATTAACTACTCCGGCTATTTTAAGTGGCGTTTTCACAAAAATGTCATTTCAAACAGGAAGAATTCCTGTTTATAGAGCTCAAGAGTTGTGTATAAAGCTTTTAAATGAGGAGTCTACTATTTATGTTTAACATTGAGACTTAATTGGCCTGGCGTTTTTTGACTGAATCAGTTTATGTCCTGAAGGTTCTAGAATATACTCCTAAGAAAAATGTCAAATAGTGGTAAAACTCTTAGAATACACAATTATATTCCAGGGAAATGAATATGAACTTGTAACAAACAGTTGAAACACGAGTAAATAGAGTCTAACTCCATTTAATGCCGAGTTCATTTACCTAGACTACAGGTAGAAAGCTCTGAAATGACGCGAATTCTGATAATATTAACAACTCCGGCTATTTTAAGTGGCGTTTTCACAAAAATGTCATTTCCAACAGGAAGAATTCCTGTTTATAGAGCTCAGAAGTTCTGTATAAAGCTTTCAAATGAGGAGTGTACTGTTTATGTTTAACATTGAGACATAATTGGCCAGGCGTTTTTTGACTGAAACAGTTTATACTGTGAATGTTCTAGTATATACTTCTTAGGAAACTGTAAAAATGTGGTAAAACTCTTAAAATACACAATTATCTTTCAAGGAAATGATTATGAACTTGTGAAAAACTGTTGAAACACGAGTAAATAGAATCTAACTAAATTTAATGCCCAATTCAATTACCGAGATTACAGGTAGAAAGCTCTGAAATGACGCGAATTCTGATAATATTAACGACACCGGACATTTTATGTGGCGTTTTCACAAAAATGTCATTTCAAACAGGAAGAATTCCTGTTTATAGAACTCAGAACTTTTGTTCAAAGCTTAAATGAGGAGAATACGGTTAATGTTTACAATTGAGGGTGAATTGGCATGGCGTTATTTGACTGAAACAGTTTATATCCTGAAGGTTCTAGTATACACTTCTATGGAAAACGTCAAATTGTGGTAAAACTCTTAAAATACACAATTATATTCCCAGAAAATGAATATGAACGTGTAAGAAGCAGTTGAGAAACAAGTAAATAGAATCTAACTACATTTAGTGCTGAGTTCAATTACTGACATTAGAGGTAGAAAGCTCTGAAATGACGAGATTCTGATAATATTAACAACACCCGCTATTTTAAGTGGCGTTTCCACAAAAATGTCATTTCAAACAGGAAGAATTCCTGTTTATAGAGCTCAGAAGTTGTGTATAAAGCTTTTCAATGAGGAGTCTACTGTTTATGTTTAACATTGAGACTTAATTGGCCAGGCGTTTTTTGACTGAAACAGTTTATACTGTGAATGTTCTAGTATATACTTCTTAGGAAACTGTAAAAATGTGGTAAAACTCTTAAAATACACAATTATCTTTCAAGGAAATGATTATGAACTTGTGAAAAACTGTTGAAACACGAGTAAATAGAATCTAAATAAGTTTAATGCCGAATTCAATTACCCAGATTACAAGTATAAAGCTCTGAAGTTTCGAGAATTCTGATAATATTAACAACACCGGGTATTTTATGTGGTGTTTTCACAAAAATGTCATTTCAAACAGGAAGAATTCCTGTTTATAGAACTCAGAACTTGTGTTTAAAGCTTTTATATGAGGAGAATACTGTTAATGTTTACAATTGAGGTTGAATGGGCGTGGCGTTTTTTGACTGAAACAGTTTATATCCTGAAGGTTCTAGTATATACTCCTAAGGAAAACGTCAAATTGTGGTAAAACTCTTAGAATACACAATTGAATTCCCGGGAAATGTATATGAACGTGTAAGAAGCAGTTGAAACACAAGTAAATAGATTGTAACTACATTTAGTGCTGAGTTCAATTACTGAGATTAGAGGTAGAAAGCTGTGAAATGACGAGAATTCTGATAATATTAACTACTCCGGCTATTTTAAGTGGCATTTTCACAAAAATGTCATTTCAAACAGGAAGAATTCATGTTTATAGAGCTCAGAAGTTGTGTATAAAGCTTTTAAATGAGGAGTCTACTATTTATGTTTAACATTGAGACTTAATTGGCCTGGCGTTTTTTGACTGAAACAGTTTATGTCCTGAAGGTTCTAGTATACACTTCTAAGAAATATGTCAAATTGTGGTAAAACTCTTAGAATACACAATTATATTCCCAGAAAATGAATATGAACGTGTAAGAAGCAGTTGAAGCACAAGTAAATAGAATGTACCTACATTTAGTGCTGAGTTCAATTACTGACATTAGAGGTAGAAAGCTCTGAAATGACGAGAATTCTGATAATATTAACAACTCCCGCTGTTTTAAGTGGCGTTTACACAAAAATGTCATTTCAAACAGGAAGAATTCCTGTTTATAGAGCTCAGAAGTTCTGTATAAAGCTTTCAAATGAGGAGTGTACTGTTTATGTTTAACATTGAGACTTAATTGGCGTGCCGTTTTTTGACAGAAACAGTTTACATCCTGAAGGTTCTAGTATACACTTCTAAGAAATATGTCAAATTGTGGTAAAACTCTTAAAATACACAATTATATTGCCGTGAAATGAATATGAACGTGCAAGAAGCAGTAGAAACACAAGTAAATAGAATCTAACTACATTTACTGCCGAGTTCAATTACCGAGATTACAGGTAGAAAGCTATGAAATGACGCGAATTCTGATAATATTAACGACACCGGACATTTTATGTGGCGTTTTCACAAAAATGTCATTTCAAACAGGAAGAATTCCTGTTTATAGAACTCAGAACTTTTGTTCAAAGCTTAAATGAGGAGAATACGGTTAATGTTTACAATTGAGGGTGAATTGGCATGGCGTTATTTGACTGAAACAGTTTATATCCTGAAGGTTCTAGTATACACTTCTATGGAAAACGTCAAATTGTGGTAAAACTCTTAAAATACACAATTATATTCCCAGAAAATGAATATGAACGTGTAAGAAGCAGTTGAGAAACAAGTAAATAGAATCTAACTACATTTAGTGCTGAGTTCAATTACTGACATTAGAGGTAGAAAGCTCTGAAATGACGAGATTCTGATAATATTAACAACACCCGCTATTTTAAGTGGCGTTTCCACAAAAATGTCATTTCAAACAGGAAGAATTCCTGTTTATAGAGCTCAGAAGTTGTGTATAAAGCTTTTCAATGAGGAGTCTACTGTTTATGTTTAACATTGAGACTTAATTGGCCAGGCGTTTTTTGACTGAAACAGTTTATACTGTGAATGTTCTAGTATATACTTCTTAGGAAACTGTAAAAATGTGGTAAAACTCTTAAAATACACAATTATCTTTCAAGGAAATGATTATGAGCTTGTGAAAAACTGTTGAAACACGAGTAAATAGAATCTAAATAAGTTTAATGCCGAATTCAATTACCCAGATTACAAGTATAAAGCTCTGAAGTTTTGAGAATTCTGATAATATTAACAACACAGGGTATTTTATGTGGTGTTTTCACAAAAATGTCATTTCAAACAGGAAGAATTCCTGTTTATAGAACTCAGAACTTGTGTTTAAAGCTTTTATATGAGGAGAATACTGTTAATGTTTACAATTGAGGTTGAATAGGCGTGGCGTTTTTTGACTGAAACAGTTTATATCCTGAAGGTTCTAGTATATACTCCTAAGGAAAACGTCAAATTGTGGTAAAACTCTTAGAATACACAATTGAATTCCCGGGAAATGAATATGAACGTGTAAGAAGCAGTTGAAACACAAGTAAATAGATTGTAACTACATTTAGTGCTGAGTTCAATTACTGAGATTAGAGGTAGAAAGCTGTGAAATGACGAGAATTCTGATAATATTAACTACTCCGGCTATTTTAAGTGGCATTTTCACAAAAATGTCATTTCAAACAGGAAGAATTCATGTTTATAGAGCTCAGAAGTTGTGTATAAAGCTTTTAAATGAGGAGTCTACTATTTATGTTTAACATTGAGACTTAATTGGCCTGGCGTTTTTTGACTGAAACAGTTTATGTCCTGAAGGTTCTAGTATACACTTCTAAGAAATATGTCAAATTGTGGTAAAACTCTTAGAATACACAATTATATTCCCAGAAAATGAATATGAACGTGTAAGAAGCAGTTGAAGCACAAGTAAATAGAATGTACCTACATTTAGTGCTGAGTTCAATTACTGACATTAGAGGTAGAAAGATCTGAAATGACGAGAATTCTGATAATATTAACAACTCCCGCTATTTTAAGTGGCGTTTACACAAAAATGTCATTTCAAACAGGAAGAATTCCTGTTTATAAAGCTCAGAAGTTCTGTATAAAGCTTTCAAATGAGGAGTGTACTGTTTATGTTTAACATTGAGACTTAATTGGCGTGCCATTTTTTGACAGAAACAGTTTACATCCTGAAGGTTCTAGTATACACTTATAAGAAATATGTCAAATTGTGGTAAAACTCTTAAAATACACAATTATATTGCCGTGAAATGAATATGAACGTGCAAGAAGCAGTAGAAACACAAGTAAATAGAATCTAACTACATTTACTGCCGAGTTCAATTACCGAGATTACAGGTAGAAAGCTATGAAATGACGCGAATTCTGATAATATTAACGACACCGGACATTTTATGTGGCGTTTTCACAAAAATGTCATTTCAAACAGGAAGAATTCCTGTTTATAGAACTCAGAACTTTTGTTCAAAGCTTAAATGAGGAGAATACGGTTAATGTTTACAATTGAGGGTGAATTGGCATGGCGTTATTTGACTGAAACAGTTTATATCCTGAAGGTTCTAGTATACACTTCTATGGAAAACGTCAAATTGTGGTAAAACTCTTAAAATACACAATTATATTCCAGGGAAATGAATATGAACTTGTAACAAACAGTTGAAACACGAGTAAATAGAGTCTAACTCCATTTAATGCCGAGTTCATTTACCTAGACTACAGGTAGAAAGCTCTGAAATGACGCGAATTCTGATAATATTAACAACTCCGGCTATTTTAAGTGGCGTTTTCACAAAAATGTCATTTCAAACAGGAAGAATTCCTGTTTATAGAGCTCAAGAGTTGTGTATAAAGCTTTTAAATGAGGAGTCTACTATTTATGTTTAACATTGAGACTTAATTGGCCTGGCGTTTTTTGACTGAATCAGTTTATGTCCTGAAGGTTCTAGAATATACTCCTAAGAAAAATGTCAAATAGTGGTAAAACTCTTAGAATACACAATTATATTCCAGGGAAATGAATATGAACTTGTAACAAACAGTTGAAACACGAGTAAATAGAGTCTAACTCCATTTAATGCCGAGTTCATTTACCTAGACTACAGGTAGAAAGCTCTGAAATGACGCGAATTCTGATAATATTAACAACTCCGGCTATTTTAAGTGGCGTTTTCACAAAAATGTCATTTCCAACAGGAACAATTCCTGTTTATAGAGCTCAGAAGTTCTGTATAAAGCTTTCAAATGAGGAGTGTACTGTTTATGTTTAACATTGAGACATAATTGGCCAGGCGTTTTTTGACTGAAACAGTTTATACTGTGAATGTTCTAGTATATACTTCTTAGGAAACTGGAAAAATGTGGTAAAACTCTTAAAATACACAATTATCTTTCAAGGAAATGATTATGAACTTGTGAAAAACTGTTGAAACACGAGTAAATAGAATCTAACTAAATTTAATGCCCAATTCAATTACCGAGATTACAGGTAGAAAGCTCTGAAATGACGCGAATTCTGATAATATTAACTACTCCGGCTATTTTAAGTGGCGTTTTCACAAAAATGTCATTTCAAACAGGAAGAATTCCTGTTTATAGAGCTCAGAAGTTGTGTATAAAGCTTTTAAATGAGGAGTCTACTATTTATGTTTAACATTGAGACTTAATTGGCCTGGCGTTTTTTGACTGAAACAGTTTATGTCCTGAAGGTTCTAGAATATACTCCTAAGAAAAATGTCAAATAGTGGTAAAACTCTTAAAATACACAATTATATTCCAGGGAAATCAATATGAACTTGTAACACACAGTTGAAACACGAGTAAATAGAGTCTAACTCCATTGAATGCCGAGTTCATTTACATAGACTACAGGTAGAAAGCTCTGAAATGACGCGAATTCTGATAATATTAACAACTCCGGCTATTTTAAGTGGCGTTTTCACAAAAATGTCATTTCCAACAGGAAGAATTCCTGTTTATAGAGCTCAGAAGTTCTGTATAAAGCTTTCAAATGAGGAGTGTACTGTTTATGTTTAACATTGAGACATAATTGGCCAGGCGTGTTTTGACTGAAACAGTTTATACTGTGAATGTTCTAGTATATACTTCTTAGGAAACTGGAAAAATGTGGTAAAACTCTTAAAATACACAATTATCTTTCAAGGAAATGATTATGAACTTGTGAAAAACTGTTGAAACACGAGTAAATAGAATCTAACTAAATTTAATGCCCAATTCAATTACCGAGATTACAGGTAGAAAGCTCTGAAATGACGCGAATTCTGATAATATTAACTACTCCGGCTATTTTAAGTGGCGTTTTCACAAAAATGTCATTTCAAACAGGAAGAATTCCTGTTTATAGAGCTCAGAAGTTGTGTATAAAGCTTTTAAATGAGGAGTCTACTATTTATGTTTAACATTGAGACTTAATTGGCCTGGCGTTTTTTGACTGAAACAGTTTATGTCCTGAAGGTTCTAGAATATACTCCTAAGAAAAATGTCAAATAGTGGTAAAACTCTTAAAATACACAATTATATTCCAGGGAAATCAATATGAACTTGTAACACACAGTTGAAACACGAGTAAATAGAGTCTAACTCCATTGAATGCCGAGTTCATTTACATAGACTACAGGTAGAAAGCTCTGAAATGACGCGAATTCTGATAATATTAACAACTCCGGCTATTTTAAGTGGCGTTTTCACAAAAATGTCATTTCCAACAGGAAGAATTCCTGTTTATAGAGCTCAGAAGTTCTGTATAAAGCTTTCAAATGAGGAGTGTACTGTTTATGTTTAACATTGAGACTTAATTGGCGTGCCGTTTTTTGACAGAAACAGTTTACATCCTGAAGGTTCTAGTATACACTTCTAAGAAATATGTCAAATTGTGGTAAAACTCTTAAAATACACAATTATATTGCCGTGAAATGAATATGAACGTGTAAGAAGCAGTAGAAACACAAGTAAATAGAATCTAACTACATTTACTGCCGAGTTCAATTACCGAGATTACAGGTAGAAAGCTATGAAATGACGCGAATTCTGATAATATTAACGACACCGGACATTTTATGTGACGTTTTCACAAAAATGTCATTTCAAACAGGAAGAATTCCTGTTTATAGAACTCAGAACTTTTGTTCAAACTTAAATGAGGAGAATACGGTTAATGTTTACAATTGAGGGTGAATTGGCATGGCGTTATATGACTGAAACAGTTTATATCCTGAAGGTTCTAGTATACACTTCTAAGGAAAACGTCAAATTGTGGTAAAACTCTTAAAATACACAATTATATTCCCAGAAAATGAATATGAACGTGTAAGAAGCAGTTGAAACACAATTAAATAGAATCTAACTACATTTAGTGCTGAGTTCAATTACTGACATTAGAGGTAGAAAGCTCTGAAATGAGGAGAATTCTGATAATATTAACAACTCCGGCTATTTTAAGTGGCGTTTTCACAAAAATGTCATTTCCAACAGGAAGAATTCCTGTTTATAGAGCTCAGAAGTTCTGTATAAAGCTTTCAAATGTGGAGTGTACTGTTTATGTTTAACATTGAGACTTAATTGGCGTGCCGTTTTTTGACAGAAACAGTTTACATCCTGAAGGTTCTAGTATACACTTCTAAGAAATATGTCAAATTGTGGTAAAACTCTTAAAATACACAATTATATTGCCGTGAAATGAATATGAACGTGTAAGAAGCAGTAGAAACACAAGTAAATAGAATCTAACTACATTTACTGCCGAGTTCAATTACCGAGATTACAGGTAGAAAGCTATGAAATGACGCGAATTCTGATAATATTAACGACACCGGACATTTTATGTGACGTTTTCACAAAAATGTCATTTCAAACAGGAAGAATTCCTGTTTATAGAACTCAGAACTTTTGTTCAAACTTAAATGAGGAGAATACGGTTAATGTTTACAATTGAGGGTGAATTGGCATGGCGTTATATGACTGAAACTGTTTATATCCTGAAGGTTCTAGTAGTCACATCTAAGGAAAACGTCAAATTGTGGTAAAACTCTTAAAATACACAATTATATTCCCAGAAAATGAATATGAACGTGTAAGAAGCAGTTGAAACACAAGTAAATAGAATCTAACTACATTTAGTGCTGAGTTCAATTACTGACATTAGAGGTAGAAAGCTCTGAAATGACGAGAATTCTGATAATATTAACAACTCCCGCTATTTTAAGTGGCGTTTCCACAAAAATGTCATTTGAAACAGGAAGAATTCCTGTTTATAGAGCTCAGAAGTTGTGTATAAAGCTTTTAAATGAGGAGTCTACTGTTTATGTTTAACATTGAGACTTAATTGGCCAGGCGTTTTTTGACTGAAACAGTTTATACTGTGAATGTTCTAGTATATACTTCTTAGGAAACTGTAAAAATGTGGTAAAACTCTTAAAATACACAATTATCTTTCAAGGAAATGATTATGAGCTTGTGAAAAACTGTTGAAACACGAGTAAATAGAATCTAAATAAGTTTAATGCCGAATTCAATTACCCAGATTACAAGTATAAAGCTCTGAAGTTTCGAGAATTCTGATAATATTAACAACACCGGGTATTTTATGTGGCGTTTTCACAAAAATGTCATTTCAAACAGGAAGAATTCCTGTTTATAGAACTCAGAACTTGTGTTTAAAGCTTTTAAATGAGGAGAATACTGTTAATGTTTACAATTGAGGTTGAATAGGCGTGGCGTTTTTTGACTGAAACAGTTTATATCCTGAAGGTTCTAGTATATACTCCTAAGGAAAACGTCAAATTGTGGTAAAACTCTTAGAATACACAATTGAATTCCCGGGAAATGAATATGAACGTGTAAGAAGCAGTTGAAACACAAGTAAATAGATTGTAACTACATTTAGTGCTGAGTTCAATTACTGAGATTAGAGGTAGAAAGCTGTGAAATGACGAGAATTCTGATAATATTAACTACTCCGGCTATTTTAAGTGGCATTTTCACAAAAATGTCATTTCAAACAGGAAGAATTCCTGTTTATAGAGCTCAGAAGTTGTGTATAAAGCTTTTAAATGAGGAGTCTACTATTTATGTTTAACATTGAGACAATTGGCCTGGCGTTTTTTGACTGAAACAGTTTATATCCTGAAGGTTCTAGAATATACTCCTAAGAAAAATGTCAAATAGTGGTAAAACTCTTAAAATACACAATTATATTCCAGGGAAATGAATATGAACTTGTAACAAACAGTTGAAACACGAGTAAATAGAGTCTAACTCCATTTAATGCCGAGTTCATTTACCTAGACTACAGGTAGAAAGCTCTGAAATGACGCGAATTCTGATAATATTAACAACTCCGGCTATTTTAAGTGGCGTTTTCACAAAAATGTCATTTCCAACAGGAAGAATTCCTGTTTATAGAGCTCAGAAGTTCTGTATAAAGCTTTCAAATGAGGAGTGTACTGTTTATGTTTAACATTGAGACATAATTGGCCAGGCGTTTTTTGACTGAAACAGTTTATACTGTGAATGTTCTAGTATATACTTCTTAGGAAACTGTAAAAATGTGGTAAAACTCTTAAAATACACAATTATCTTTCAAGGAAATGATTATGAACTTGTGAAAAACTGTTGAAACACGAGTAAATAGAATCTAACTAAATTTAATGCCCAATTCAATTACCGAGATTACAGGTAGAAAGCTCTGAAATGACGCGAATTCTGATAATATTAACTACTCCGGCTATTTTAAGTGGCGTTTTCACAAAAATGTCATTTCAAACAGGAAGAATTCCTGTTTATAGAGCTCAGAAGTTGTGTATAAAGCTTTTAAATGAGGAGTCTACTATTTATGTTTAACATTGAGATTTAATTGGCCTGGCGTTTTTTGACTGAAACAGTTTATGTCCTGAAGGTTCTAGAATATACTCCTAAGAAAAATATCAAATAGTGGTAAAACTCTTAAAATACACAATTATATTCCAGGGAAATGAATATGAACTTGTAACACACAGTTGAAACACGAGTAAATAGAGTCTAACTCCATTGAATGCCGAGTTCATTTACCTAGACTACAGGTAGAAAGCTCTGAAATGACGCGAATTCTGATAATATTAACAACTCCGGCTATTTTAAGTGGCGTGTTCACAAAAATGTCATTTCCAACAGGAAGAATTCCTGTTTATAGAGCTCAGAAGTTCTGTATAAAGCTTTCAAATGAGGAGTGTACTGTTTATGTTTAACATAGAGACTTAATTGGCGTGCCGTTTTTTGACAGAAACAGTTTACATCCTGAAGGTTCTAGTATACACTTCTAAGAAATATGTCAAATTGTGGTAAAACTCTTAGAATACACAATTATATTCCCAGAAAATGAATATGAACGTGTAAGAAGCAGTTGAAGCACAAGTAAATAGAATGTACCTACATTTAGTTCTGAGTTCAATTACTGACATTAGAGGTAGAAAGCTCTGAAATGACGAGAATTCTGATAATATTAACAACTCCCGCTATTTTAAGTGGCGTTTACACAAAAATGTCATTTCAAACAGGAAGAATTCCTGTTTATAGAGCTCAGAAGTTCTGTATAAAGCTTTCAAATGAGGAGTGTACTGTTTATGTTTAACATTGAGACTTAATTGGCGTGCCGTTTTTTGACAGAAACAGTTTACATCCTGAAGGTTCTAGTATACACTTCTAAGAAATATGTCAAATTGTGGTAAAACTCTTAAAATACACAATTATATTGCCGTGAAATGAATATGAACGTGTTAGAAGCAGTAGAAACACAAGTAAATAGAATCTAACTACATTTTCTGCCGAGTTCAATTACCGAGATTACAGGTAGAAAGCTATGAAATGACGCGAATTCTGATAATATTAACGACACCGGACATTTTATGTGACGTTTTCACAAAAATGTCATTTCAAACAGGAAGAATTCCTGTTTATAGAACTCAGAACTTTTGTTCAAACTTAAATGAGGAGAATACGGTTAATGGTTACAATTGAGGGTGAATTGGCATGGCGTTATATGACTGAAACAGTTTATATCCTGAAAGTTCTAGTATACACTTCTAAGGAAAACGTCAAATTGTGGTAAAACTCTTAAAATACACAATTATATTCCCAGAAAATGAATATGAACGTGTAAGAAGCAGTTGAAACACAAGTAAATAGAATCTAACTACATTTAGTGCTGAGTTCAATTACCGACATTAGAGGTAGAAAGCTCTGAAATGACGAGAATTCTGATAATATTAACAACTCCCGCTATTTTAAGTGGCGTTTCCACAAAAATGTCATTTCAAACAGGAAGAATTCCTGTTTATAGAGCTCAGAAGTTGTGTATAAAGCTTTTAAATGAGGAGTCTACTGTTTATGTTTAACATTGAGACTTAATTGGCCAGGCGTTTTTTGACTGAAACAGTTTATACTGTGAATGTTCTAGTATATACTTCTTAGGAAACTGTAAAAATGTGGTAAAACTCTTAAAATACACAATTATCTTTCAAGGAAATGATTATGAGCTTGTGAAAAACTGTTGAAACACGAGTAAATAGAATCTAAATAAGTTTAATGCCGAATACAATTACCCAGATTACAAGTATAAAGCTCTGAAGTTTCGAGAATTCTGATAATATTAACAACACCGGGTATTTTATGTGGCGTTTTCACAAAAATGTCATTTCAAACAGGAAGAATTCCTGTTTATAGAACTCAGAACTTGTGTTTAAAGCTTTTAAATGAGGAGAATACTGTTAATGTTTACAATTGAGGTTCAATAGGCGTGGCGTTTTTTGACTGAAACAGTTTATATCCTGAAGGTTCTAGTATATACTCCTAAGGAAAACGTCAAATTGTGGTAAAACTCTTAGAATACACAATTGAATTCCCGGGAAATGAATATGAACGTGTAAGAAGAAGTTGAAACACAAGTAAATAGATTGTAACTACATTTAGTGCTGAGTTCAATTACTGAGATTAGAGGTAGAAAGCTGTGAAATGACGAGAATTCTGATAATATTAACTACTCCGGCTATTTTAAGTGGCATTTTCACAAAAATGTCATTTCAAACAGGAAGAATTCCTGTTTATAGAGCTCAGAAGTTGTGTATAAAGCTTTTAAATGAGGAGTCTACTATTTATGTTTAACATTGAGACAATTGGCCTGGCGTTTTTTGACTGAAACAGTTTATATCCTGAAGGTTCTAGAATATACTCCTAAGAAAAATGTCAAATAGTGGTAAAACTCTTAAAATACACAATTATATTCCAGGGAAATGAATATGAACTTGTAACAAACAGTTGAAACACGAGTAAATAGAGTCTAACTCCATTTAATGCCGAGTTCATTTACCTAGACTACAGGTAGAAAGCTCTGAAATGACGCGAATTCTGATAATATTAACAACTCCGGCTATTTTAAGTGGCGTTTTCACAAAAATGTCATTTCCAACAGGAAGAATTCCTGTTTATAGAGCTCAGAAGTTCTGTATAAAGCTTTCAAATGAGGAGTGTACTGTTTATGTTTAACATTGAGACATAATTGGCCAGGCGTTTTTTGACTGAAACAGTTTATACTGTGAATGTTCTAGTATATACTTCTTAGGAAACTGGAAAAATGTGGTAAAACTCTTAAAATACACAATTATCTTTCAAGGAAATGATTATGAACTTGTGAAAAACTGTTGAAACACGAGTAAATAGAATCTAACTAAATTTAATGCCCAATTCAATTACCGAGATTACAGGTAGAAAGCTCTGAAATGACGCGAATTCCGATAATATTAACTACTCCGGCTATTTTAAGTGGCGTTTTCACAAAAATGTCATTTCAAACAGGAAGAATTCCTGTTTATAGAGCTCAGAAGTTGTGTATAAAGCTTTTAAATGAGGAGTCTACTATTTATGTTTAACATTGAGACTTAATTGGCCTGGCGTTTTTTGACTGAAACAGTTTATGTCCTGAAGGTTCTAGAATATACTCCTAAGAAAAATGTCAAATAGTGGTAAAACTCTTAAAATACACAATTATATTCCAGGGAAATGAATATGAACTTGTAACACACAGTTGAAACACGAGTAAATAGAGTCTAACTCCATTGAATGCCGTGTTCATTTACCTAGACTACAGGTAGAAAGCTCTGAAATGACGCGAATTCTGATAATATTAACAACTCCGGCTATTTTAAGTGGCGTGTTCACAAAAATGTCATTTCAAACAGGAAGAATTCCTGTTTATAGAGCTCAGAAGTTCTGTATAAAGCTTTCAAATGAGGAGTGTACTGTTTATGTTTAACATAGAGACTTAATTGGCGTGCCGTTTTTTGACAGAAACAGTTTACATACTGAAGGTTCTAGTATACACTTCTAAGAAATATGTCAAATTGTGGTAAAACTCTTAGAATACACAATTATATTCCCAGAAAATGAATATGAACGTGTAAGAAGCAGTTGAAGCACAAGTAAATAGAATGTACCTACATTTAGTGCTGAGTTCAATTACTGACATTAGAGGTAGAAAGCTCTGAAATGACGAGAATTCTGATAATATTAACAACTCCCGCTATTTTAAGTGGCGTTTACACAAAAATGTCATTTCAAACAGGAAGAATTCCTGTTTATAGAGCTCAGAAGTTCTGTATAAAGCTTTCAAATGAGGAGTGTACTGTTTATGTTTAACATTGAGACTTAATTGGCGTGCCGTTTTTTGACAGAAACAGTTTACATCCTGAAGGTTCTAGTATACACTTATAAGAAATATGTCAAATTGTGGTAAAACTCTTAAAATACACAATTATATTGCCGTGAAATGAATATGAACGTGCAAGAAGCAGTAGAAACACAAGTAAATAGAATCTAACTACATTTACTGCCGAGTTCAATTACCGAGATTACAGGTAGAAAGCTATGAAATGACGCGAATTCTGATAATATTAACGACACCGGACATTTTATGTGACGTTTTCACAAAAATGTCATTTCAAACAGGAAGAATTCCTGTTTATAGAACTCAGAACTTTTGTTCAAACTTAAATGAGGAGAATACGGTTAATGTTTACAATTGAGGGTGAATTGGCATGGCGTTATATGACTGAAACAGTTTATATTCTGAAGGTTCTAGTATACACTTCTAAGGAAAACGTCAAATTGTGGTAAAACTCTTAAAATACACAATTATATTCCCAGAAAATGAATATGAACGTGTAAGAAGCAGTTGAAACACAAGTAAATAGAATCTAACTACATTTAGTGCTGAGTTCAATTACTGACATTAGAGGTAGAAGGCTCTGAAATGACGAGAATTCTGATAATATTAACAACTCCCGCTATTTTAAGTGGCGTTTCCACAAAAATGTCATTTCAAACAGGAAGAATTCCTGTTTATAGAGCTCAGAAGTTGTGTATAAAGCTTTTAAATGAGGAGTCTACTGTTTATGTTTAACATTGAGACTTAATTGGCCAGGCGTTTTTTGACTGAAACAGTTTATACTGTGAATGTTCTAGTATATACTTCTTAGGAAACTGTAAAAATGTGGTAAAACTCTTAAAATACACAATTATCTTTCAAGGAAATGATTATGAGCTTGTGAAAAACTGTTGAAACACGAGTAAATAGAATCTAAATAAGTTTAATGCCGAATTCAATTACCCAGATTACAAGTATAAAGCTCTGAAGTTTCGAGAATTCTGATAATATTAACAACACCGGGTATTTTATGTGGCGTTTTCACAAAAATGTATTTCAAACAGGAAGAATTCCTGTTTATAGAACTCAGAACTTGTGTTTAAAGCTTTTAAATGAGGAGAATACTGTTAATGTTTACAATTGAGGTTGAATAGGCGTGGCGTTTTTTGACTGAAACAGTTTATATCCTGAAGGTTCTAGTATATACTCCTAAGGAAAACGTCAAATTGTGGTAAAACTCTTAGAATACACAATTGAATTCCCGGGAAATGAATATGAACGTGTAAGAAGCAGTTGAAACACAAGTAAATAGATTGTAACTACATTTAGTGCTGAGTTCAATTACTGAGATTAGAGGTAGAAAGCTGTGAAATGACGAGAATTCTGATAATATTAACTACTCCGGCTATTTTAAGTGGCATTTTCACAAAAATGTCATTTCAAACAGGAAGAATTCCTGTTTATAGAGCTCAGAAGTTGTGTATAAAGCTTTTAAATGAGGAGTCTACTATTTATGTTTAACATTGAGACAATTGGCCTGGCGTTTTTTGACTGAAACAGTTTATATCCTGAAGGTTCTAGAATATACTCCTAAGAAAAATGTCAAATAGTGGTAAAACTCTTAAAATACACAATTATATTCCAGGGAAATGAATATGAACTTGTAACAAACAGTTGAAACATGAGTAAATAGAGTCTAACTCCATTTAATGCCGAGTTCATTTACCTAGACTACAGGTAGAAAGCTCTGAAATGACGCGAATTCTGATAATATTAACAACTCCGGCTAATTTAAGTGGCGTTTTCACAAAAATGTCATTTCCAACAGGAAGAATTCCTGTTTATTGAGCTCAGAAGTTCTGTATAAAGCTTTCAAATGAGGAGTGTACTGTTTATGTTTAACATTGAGACATAATTGGCCAGGCGTTTTTTGATTGAAACAGTTTATACTGTGAATGTTCTAGTATATACTTCTTAGGAAACTGGAAAAATGTGGTAAAACTCTTAAAATACACAATTATCTTTCAAGGAAATGATTATGAACTAGTGAAAAACTGTTGAAACACGAGTAAATAGAATCTAACTAAATTTAATGCCCAATTCAATTACCGAGATTACAGGTAGAAAGCTCTGAAATGACGCGAATTCTGATAGTATTAACTACTCCGGCTATTTTAAGTGGCGTTTTCACAAAAATGTCATTTCAAACAGGAAGAATTCCTGTTTATAGAGCTCAGAAGTTGTGTATAAAGCTTTTAAATGAGGAGTCTACTATTTATGTTTAACATTGAGACTTAATTGGCCTGGCGTTTTTTGACTGAAACAGTTTATGTCCTGAAGGTTCTAGAATATACTCCTAAGAAAAATGTCAAATAGTGGTAAAACTCTTAAAATACACAATTATATTCCAGGGAAATGAATATGAACTTGTAACACACAGTTGAAACACGAGTAAATAGAGTCTAACTCCATTGAATGCCGAGTTCATTTACCTAGACTACAGGTAGAAAGCTCTGAAATGACGCGAATTCTGATAATATTAACAACTCCGGCTATTTTAAGTGGCGTTTTCACAAAAATGTCATTTCCAACAGGAAGAATTCCTGTTTATAGAGCTCAGAAGTTCTGTATAAAGCTTTCAAATGAGGAGTGTACTGTTTATGTTTAACATTGAGACTTAATTGGCGTGCCGTTTTTTGACAGAAACAGTTTACATCCTGAAGGTTCTAGTATACACTTCTAAGAAATATGTCAAATTGTGGTAAAACTCTTAAAATACACAATTATATTGCCGTGAAATGAATATGAACGTGTAAGAAGCAGTAGAAACACAAGTAAATAGAATCTAACTACATTTACTGCCGAGTTCAATTACCGAGATTACAGGTAGAAAGCTATGAAATGACGCGAATTCTGATAATATTAACGACACCGGACATTTTATGTGACGTTTTCACAAAAATGTCATTTCAAACAGGAAGAATTCCTGTTTATAGAACTCAGAACTTTTGTTCAAACTTAAATGAGGAGAATACGGTTAATGTTTACAATTGAGGGTGAATTGGCATGGCGTTATATGACTGAAACAGTTTATATCCTGAAGGTTCTAGTATACACTTCTAAGGAAAACGTCAAATTGTGGTAAAACTCTTAAAATACACAATTATATTCCCAGAAAATGAATATGAACGTGTAAGAAGCAGTTGAAACACAATTAAATAGAATCTAACTACATTTAGTGCTGAGTTCAATTACTGACATTAGAGGTAGAAAGCTCTGAAATGAGGAGACTTCTGATAATATTAACAACTCCCGCTATTTTAAGTGGCGTTTCCACAAAAATGTCATTTCAAACAGGAAGAATTCCTGTTTATAGAGCTCAGAAGTTGTGTATAAAGCTTTTAAATGAGGAGTCTACTGTTTATGTTTAACATTGAGACTTAATTGGCCAGGCGTTTTTTGACTGAAACAGTTTATACTGTGAATGTTCTAGTATATACTTCTTAGGAAACTGTAAAAATGTGGTAAAACTCTTAAAATACACAATTATCTTTCAAGGAAATGATTATGAACTTGTGAAAAACTGTTGAAACACGAGTAAATATAATCTAAATAAGTTTAACGCCGAATTCAATTACCCAGATTACAAGTATAAAGCTCTGAAGTTTCGAGAATTCTGATAATATTAACAACACCGGGTATTTTATGTGGCGTTTTCACAAAAATGTCATTTCAAACAGGAAGAATTCCTGTTTATAGAACTCAGAACTTGTGTTTAAAGCTTTTAAATGAGGAGAATACTGTTAATGTTTACAATTGAGGTTGAATAGGCGTGGCGTTTTTTGACTGAAACAGTTTATATCCTGAAGGTTCTAGTATATACTACTAAGGAAAACGTCAAATTGTGGTAAAACTCTTAGAATACACAATTGAATTCCCGGGAAATGAATATGAACGTGTAAGAAGCAGTTGAAACACAAGTAAATAGATTGTAACTACATTTAGTGCTGAGTTCAATTACTGAGATTAGAGGTAGAAAGCTGTGAAATGACGAGAATTCTGATAATATTAACAACTCCGGCTATTTTAAGTGGCGTTTTCACAAAAATGTCATTTCCAACAGGAAGAATTCCTGTTTATAGAGCTCAGAAGTTCTGTATAAAGCTTTCAAATGAGGAGTGTACTGTTTATGTTTAACATTGAGACATAATTGGCCAGGCGTTTTTTGACTGAAACAGTTTATACTGTGATTGTTCTAGTATATACTTCTTAGGAAACTGGAAAAATGTGGTAAAACTCTTAAAATACACAATTATCTTTCAAGGAAATGATTATGAACTTGTGAAAAACTGTTGAAACACGAGTAAATAGAATCTAACTAAATTTAATGCCCAATTCAATTACCGAGATTACAGGTAGAAAGCTCTGAAATGACGCGAATTCTGATAATATTAACTACTCCGGCTATTTTAAGTGGCGTTTTCACAAAAATGTCATTTCAAACAGGAAGAATTCCTGTTTATAGAGCTCAGAAGTTGTGTATAAAGCTTTTAAATGAGGAGTCTACTATTTATGTTTAACATTGAGACTTAATTGGCCTGGCGTTTTTTCACTGAAACAGTTTATGTCCTGAAGGTTCTAGAATATACTCCTAAGAAAAATGTCAAATAGTGGTAAAACTCTTAAAATACACAATTATATTCCAGGGAAATGAATATGAACTTGTAACACACAGTTGAAACACGAGTAAATAGAGTCTAACTCCATTGAATGCCGAGTTCATTTACCTAGACTACAGGTAGAAAGCTCTGAAATGACGCGAATTCTGATAATATTAACAACTCCGGCTATTTTAAGTGGCGTTTTCACAAAAATGTCATTTCCAACAGGAAGAATTCCTGTTTATAGAGCTCAGAAGTTCTGTATAAAGCTTTTAAATGAGGAGTCTACTATTTATGTTTAACATTGAGACTTAATTGGCCTGGCGTTTTTTGACTGAAACAGTTTATGTCCTGAAGGTTCTAGCATATACTCCTAAGAAAAATGTCAAATAGTGGTAAAACTCTTAAAATACACAATTATATTCCAGGGAAATGAATATGAACTTGTAACACACAGTTGAAACACCAGTAAATAGAGTCTAACTCCATTGAATGCCGAGTTCATTTACCTAGACTACAGGTAGAAAGCTCTGAAATGACGCGAATTCTGATAATATTAACAACTCCGGCTACTTTAAGTGGTGTTTTCACAAAAATGTCATTTCCAACAGGAAGAATTCCTGTTTATAGAGCTCAGAAGTTCTGTATAAAGCTTTCAAATGAGGAGTGTACTGTTTATGTTTAACATTGAGACTTAATTGGCGTGCCGTTTTTTGACAGAAACAGTTTACATCCTGAAGGTTCTAGTATACACTTCTAAGAAATATGTCAAATTGTGGTAAAACTCTTAGAATACACAATTATGTTCCCAGAAAATGAATATGAACGTGTAAGAAGCAGTTGAAACACAAGTAAATAGAATGTACCTACATTTAGTGCTGAGATCAATTACTGACATTAGAGGTAGAAAGCTCTGAAATGACGAGAATTCTGATAATATTAACAACTCCCGCTATTTTAAGTGGCGTTTCCATAAAAATGTCATTTCAAACAGGAAGAATTCCTGTTTATAGAGCTCAGAAGTTCTGTATAAAGCTTTCAAATGAGGAGTGTACTGTTTATGTTTAACATTGAGACTTAATTGGCCTGGCGTTTTTTGACTGAAACAGTTTATATCCTGAAGGTTCTAGAATATACTCCTAAGAAAAATGTCAAATAGTGGTAAAACTCTTAAAATACACAATTATATTCCAGGGAAATGAATATGAACTTGTAACAAACAGTTGAAACACGAGTAAATAGAATCTAACTAAATTTAATGCCCAGTTCAATTACCGAGATTACAGGTAGAAAGCTCTGAAATGACGCGAATTCTGATAATATTAACAACTCCGGCTATTTTAAGTGGCGTTTTCACAAAAATGTCATTTCCAACAGGAAGAATTCCTGTTTATAGAGCTCAGAAGTTCTGTATAAAGCTTTCAAATGAGGAGTGTACTGTTTATGTTTAACATTGAGACTTAATTGGCGTGCCGTTTTTTGACAGAAACAGTTTACATCCTGAAGGTTCTAGTATACACTTCTAAGAAATATGTCAAATTGTGGTAAAACTCTTAGAATACACAATTATATTCCCAGAAAATGAATATGAACGTGTAAGAAGCAGTTGAAACACAAGTAAATAGAATGTACCTACATTTAGTGCTGAGTTCAATTACTGAGATTAGAGGTAGAAAGCTCTGAAATGACGAGAATTCTGATAATATTAACAACTCCCGCTATTTTAAGTGGCGTTTCCACAAAAATGTCATTTCAAACAGGAAGAATTCCTGTTTATAGAGCTCAGAAGTTGTGTATAAAGCTTTTAAATGAGGAGTCTACTATTTATGTTTAACATTGAGACTTAATTGGCCAGGCGTTTTTTGACTGAAACAGTTTATATCCTGAAGGTTCTAGAATATACTCCTAAGAAAAATGTCAAATAGTGGTAAAACTCTTAAAAATACACAATTATATTCCAGTTAAATGAATATGAACTTGTAACAAACAGTTGAAACACGAGTAAATAGAATCTAACTAAATTTAATGCCCAGTTCAATTACCGAGATTACAGGTAGAAAGCTCTGAAATGACGAGAATTCTGATAATATTAACAACTCCCGCTATTTTAAGTGGCGTTTTCACAAAAATGTCATTTCCAATAGGAAGAATTCCTGTTTATAGAGCTCAGAAGTTCTGTATAAAGCTTTCAAATGAGGAGTGTACTGTTTATGTTTAACATTGAGACTTAATTGGCGTGCCGTTTTTTGACAGAAACAGTTTACATCCTGAAGGTTCTAGTATACACTTCTAAGAAATATGTCAAATTGTGGTAAAACTCTTAGAATACACAATTATATTCCCAGAAAATGAATATGAACGTGTAAGAAGCAGTAGAAACACAAGTAAATAGAATGTACCTACATTTAGTGCTGAGTTCAATTACTGACATTAGAGGTAGAAAGCTCTGAAATGACGAGAATTCTGATAATATTAACAACTCCCGCTATTTTAAGTGGCGTTTCCACAAAAATGTCATTTCAAACATGAAGAATTCCTGTTTATAGAGCTCAGAAGTTCTGTATAAAGCTTTCAAATGAGGAGTGTACTGTTTATGTTTAACATTGAGACATAATTGGCCAGGCGTTTTTTGACTGAAACAGTTTATACTGTGAATGTTCTAGTATATACTTCTTAGGAAACTAAAAATGTGGTAAAACTCTTAAAATACACAATTATCTTTCAAGGAAATGATTATGAACTTGTGAAAAACTGTTGAAAGACGAGTAAATAGAGTCTAACTAAATTTTATGCCCAATTCAATTACCGAGATTACAGGTAGAAAGCTCTGAAATGACGCGAATTCTGATAATATTACCAACACCGGACATTTTATGTGGCGTTTTCACAAAAATGTCATTTCCAACAGGAAGAATTCCTGTTTATAGAGCTCAGAAGTTCTGTATAAAGCTTTCAAATGAGGAGTGTACTGTTTATGTTTAACATTGAGACTTAATTGGCCTGGCGTTTTTTGACTGAAACAGTTTATATCCTGAAGGTTCTAGAATATACTCCTAAGAAAAATGTCAAATAGTGGTAAAACTCTTAAAATACACAATTATATTCCAGGGAAATGAATATGAACTTGTAACAAACAGTTGAAACACGAGTAAATAGAATCTAACTAAATTTAATGCCCAGTTCAATTACCGAGATTACAGGTAGAAAGCTCTGAAATGACGCGAATTCTGATAATATTAACAACTCCGGCTATTTTAAGTGGCGTTTTCACAAAAATGTCATTTCCAATAGGAAGAATTCCTGTTTATAGAGCTCAGAAGTTCTGTATAAAGCTTTCAAATGAGGAGTGTACTGTTTATGTTTAACATTGAGACTTAATTGGCGTGCCGTTTTTTGACAGAAACAGTTTACATCCTGAAGGTTCTAGTATACACTTCTAAGAAATATGTCAAATTGTGGTAAAACTCTTAGAATACACAATTATGTTCCCAGAAAATGAATATGAACGTGTAAGAAGCAGTTGAAACACAAGTAAATAGAATGTACCTACATTTAGTGCTGAGTTCAATTACTGACATTAGAGGTAGAAAGCTCTGAAATGACGAGAATTCTGATAATATTAACAACTCCCGCTATTTTAAGTGGCGTTTCCATAAAAATGTCATTTCAAACAGGAAGAATTCCTGTTTATAGAGCTCAGAAGTTCTGTATAAAGCTTTCAAATGAGGAGTGTACTGTTTATGTTTAACATTGAGACTTAATTGGCCTGGCGTTTTTTGACTGAAACAGTTTATATCCTGAAGGTTCTAGAATATACTCCTAAGAAAAATGTCAAATAGTGGTAAAACTCTTAAAATACACAATTATATTCCAGGGAAATGAATATGAACTTGTAACAAACAGTTGAAACACGAGTAAATAGAATCTAACTAAATTTAATGCCCAGTTCAATTACCGAGATTACAGGTAGAAAGCTCTGAAATGACGCGAATTCTGATAATATTAACAACTCCGGCTATTTTAAGTGGCGTTTTCACAAAAATGTCATTTCCAACAGGAAGAATTCCTGTTTATAGAGCTCAGAAGTTCTGTATAAAGCTTTCAAATGAGGAGTGTACTGTTTATGTTTAACATTGAGACTTAATTGGCGTGCCGTTTTTTGACAGAAACAGTTTACATCCTGAAGGTTCTAGTATACACTTCTTAGAAATATGTCAAATTGTGGTAAAACTCTTAGAATACACAATTATATTCCCAGAAAATGAATATGAACGTGTAAGAAGCAGTTGAAACACAAGTAAATAGAATGTACCTACATTTAGTGCTGAGATCAATTACTGACATTAGAGGTAGAAAGCTCTGAAATGACGAGAATTCTGATAATATTAACAACTCCCGCTATTTTAAGTGGCGTTTCCACAAAAATGTCATTTCAAACAGGAAGAATTCCTGTTTATAGAGCTCAGAAGTTGTGTATAAAGCTTTTAAATGAGGAGTCTACTATTTATGTTTAACATTGAGACTTAATTGGCCAGGCGTTTTTTGACTGAAACAGTTTATATCCTGAAGGTTCTAGAATATACTCCTAAGAAAAATGTCAAATAGTGGTAAAACTCTTAAAAATACACAATTATATTCCAGGGAAATGAATATGAACTTGTAACAAACAGTTGAAACACGAGTAAATAGAATCTAACTTAATTTAATGCCCAGTTCAATTACCGAGATTACAGGTAGAAAGCTCTGAAATGACGAGAATTCTGATAATATTAACAACTCCCGCTATTTTAAGTGGCGTTTTCACAAAAATGTCATTTCCAATAGGAAGAATTCCTGTTTATAGAGCTCAGAAGTTCTGTATAAAGCTTTCAAATGAGGAGTGTACTGTTTATGTTTAACATTGAGACTTAATTGGCGTGCCGTTTTTTGACAGAAACAGTTTACATCCTGAAGGTTCTAGTATACACTTCTAAGAAATATGTCAAATTGTGGTAAAACTCTTAGAATACACAATTATATTCCCAGAAAATGAATATGAACATGTAAGAAGCAGTAGAAACACAAGTAAATAGAATGTACCTACATTTAGTGCTGAGTTCAATTACTGACATTAGAGGTAGAAAGCTCTGAAATGACGAGAATTCTGATAATATTAACAACTCCCGCTATTTTAAGTGGCGTTTCCAAAAAATGTCATTTCAAACATGAAGAATTCCTGTTTATAGAGCTCAGAAGTTCTGTATAAAGCTTTCAAATGAGGAGTGTACTGTTTATGTTTAACATTGAGACATAATTGGCCAGGCGTTTTTTGACTGAAACAGTTTATACTGTGAATGTTCTAGTATATACTTCTTAGGAAACTAAAAATGTGGTAAAACTCTTAAAATACACAATTATCTTTCAAGGAAATGATTATGAACTTGTGAAAAACTGTTGAAAGACGCGTAAATAGAGTCTAACTAAATTTAATGCCCAATTCAATTACCGAGATTACAGGTAGAAAGCTCTGAAATGACGCGAATTCTGATAATATTACCAACACCGGACATTTTATGTGGCGTTTTCACAAAATTGTCATTTCCAACAGGAAGTATTCCTGTTTATAGAGCTCAGAAGTTCTGTATAAAGCTTTCAAATGAGGAGTGTACTGTTTATGTTTAACATTGAGACTTAATTGGCCTGGCGTTTTTTGACTGAAACAGTTTATATCCTGAAGGTTCTAGAATATACTCCTAAGAAAAATGTCAAATAGTGGTAAAACTCTTAAAATACACAATTATATTCCAGGGAAATGAATATGAACTTGTAACAAACAGTTGAAACACGAGTAAATAGAATCTAACTAAATTTAATGCCCAGTTCAATTACCGAGATTACAGGTAGAAAGCTCTGAAATGACGCGAATTCTGATAATATTAACAACTCCGGCTATTTTAAGTGGCGTTTTCACAAAAATGTCATTTCCAATAGGAAGAATTCCTGTTTATAGAGCTCAGAAGTTCTGTATAAAGCTTTCAAATGAGGAGTGTACTGTTTATGTTTAACATTGAGACTTAATTGGCGTGCCGTTTTTTGACAGAAACAGTTTACATCCTGAAGGTTCTAGTATACACTTCTAAGAAATATGTCAAATTGTGGTAAAACTCTTAGAATACACAATTATGTTCCCAGAAAATGAATATGAACGTGTAAGAAGCAGTTGAAACACAAGTAAATAGAATGTACCTACATTTAGTGCTGAGTTCAATTACTGACATTAGAGGTAGAAAGCTCTGAAATGACGAGAATTCTGATAATATTAACAACTCCCGCTATTTTAAGTGGCGTTTCCATAAAAATGTCATTTCAAACAGGAAGAATTCCTGTTTATAGAGCTCAGAAGTTCTGTATAAAGCTTTCAAATGAGGAGTGTACTGTTTATGTTTAACATTGAGACTTAATTGGCCTGGCGTTTTTTGACTGAAACAGTTTATATCCTGAAGGTTCTAGAATATACTCCTAAGAAAAATGTCAAATAGTGGTAAAACTCTTAAAATACACAATTATATTCCAGGGAAATGAATATGAACTTGTAACAAACAGTTGAAACACGAGTAAATAGAATCTAACTAAATTTAATGCCCAGTTGAATTACCGAGATTACAGGTAGAAAGCTCTGAAATGACGCGAATTCTGATAATATTAACAACTCCGGCTATTTTAAGTGGCGTTTTCACAAAAATGTCATTTCCAACAGGAAGAATTCCTGTTTATAGAGCTCAGAAGTTCTGTATAAAGCTTTCAAATGAGGAGTGTACTGTTTATGTTTAACATTGAGACTTAATTGGCGTGCCGTTTTTTGACAGAAACAGTTTACATCCTGAAGGTTCTAGTATACACTTCTAAGAAATATGTCAAATTGTGGTAAAACTCTTAGAATACACAATTATATTCCCAGAAAATGAATATGAACGTGTAAGAAGCAGTTGAAACACAAGTAAATAGAATGTACCTACATTTAGTGCTGAGATCAATTACTGACATTAGAGGTAGAAAGCTCTGAAATGACGAGAATTCTGATAATATTAACAACTCCCGCTATTTTAAGTGGCGTTTCCACAAAAATGTCATTTCAAACAGGAAGAATTCCTGTTTATAGAGCTCAGAAGTTGTGTATAAAGCTTTTAAATGAGGAGTCTACTATTTATGTTTAACATTGAGACTTAATTGGCCAGGCGTTTTTTGACTGAAACAGTTTATATCCTGAAGGATCTAGAATATACTCCTAAGAAAAATGTCAAATAGTGGTAAAACTCTTAAAAATACACAATTATATTCCAGGGAAATGAATATGAACTTGTAACAAACAGTTGAAACACGAGTAAATAGAATCTAACTAAATTTAATGCCCAGTTCAATTACCGAGATTACAGGTAGAAAGCTCTGAAATGACGAGAATTCTGATAATATTAACAACTCCCGCTATTTTAAGTGGCGTTTCCACAAAAATGTCATTTCAAACATGAAGAATTCCTGTTTATAGAGCTCAGAAGTTCTGTATAAAGCTTTCAAATGAGGAGTGTACTGTTTATGTTTAACATTGAGACATAATTGGCCAGGCGTTTTTTGACTGAAACAGTTTATACTGTGAATGTTCTAGTATATACTTCTTAGGAAACTAAAAATGTGGTAAAACTCTTAAAATACACAATTATCTTTCAAGGAAATGATTATGAACTTGTGAAAAACTGTTGAAAGACGAGTAAATAGAGTCTAACTAAATTTAATGCCCAATTCAATTACCGAGATTACAGGTAGAAAGCTCTGAAATGACGCGAATTCTGATAATATTAACAACTCCGGCTATTTTAAGTGGCGTTTTCACAAAAATGTCATTTCCAACAGGAAGAATTCCTGTTTATAGAGCTCAGAAGTTCTGTATAAAGCTTTCATGTGAGGAGTGTACTGTTTATGTTTAACATTGAAACTTAATTGGCGTGCCGTTTTTTGACAGAAACAGTTTACATCCTGAAGGTTCTAGTATACACTTCTAAGAAATATGTCAAATTGTGGTAAAACTCTTAAAATACACAATTATATTGCCGTGAAATGAATATGAACGTGTAAGAAGCAGTAGAAACACAAGTAAATAGAATCTAACTACATTTACTGCCGAGTTCAATTACCGAGATTACAGGTAGAAAGCTATGAAATGACGCGAATTCTGATAATATTAACGACACCGGACATTTTATGTGGCGTTTTCACAAAAATGTCATTTCAAACAGGAAGAATTCCTGTTTATAGAACTCAGAACTTTTGTTCAAAGCTTAAATGAGGAGAATACGGTTAATGTTTACAATTGAGGGTGAATTGGCATGGCGTTATTTGACTGAAAGAGTTTATATCCTGAAGGTTCAAGTATACACTTCAAAGGAAAATGTCAAATTGTGGTAAAACTTTTAAAATACACAATTATATTCCCGGGAAATGAATATGAACGTGTAAGAAGCAGTTGAAACACAAGTAAATAGAATGTACCTACATTTAGTGCTGAGTTCAATTACTGACATTAGAGGTAGAAAGCTCTGAAATGACAAGAATTCTGATAATATTAACAACTCCCGCTATTTTAAGAGGCATTTCCACAAAAATGTCATTTCCAACAGGAAGAATTCCTGTTTATAGAGCTCAGAAGTTCTGTATAAAGCTTTTAAATGTGGAGTGTACTGTTTATGTTTAACATTGAGACATAATTGGCCAGGCGTTTTTTGACTGAAACAGTTTATACTGTGAATGTTCTAGTATATACTTCTTAGGAAACTGTAAAAATGTGGTAAAACTCTTAAAATACACCATTATATTCCCAGAAAATGAATATGAACGTGTAAGAAGCAGTAGAAACACAAGTAAATAGAATGTACCTACATTTAGTGCTGAGTTCAATTACTGACATTAGAGGTAGAAAGCTCTGAAATGACGAGAATTCTGATAATATTAACAACTCCCGCTATTTTAAGTGGCGTTTCCACAAAAATGTCATTTCAAACAGGAAGAATTCCTGTTTATAGAGCTCAGAAGTTCTGTATAAAGCTTTCAAATGAGGAGTGTACTGTTTATGTTTAACATTGAGACATAATTGGCCAGGCGTTTTTTGACTGAAACAGTTTATACTGTGAATGTTCTAGTATATACTTCTTAGGAAACTAAAAATGTGGTAAAACTCTTAAAATACACAATTATCTTTCAAGGAAATGATTATGAACTTGTGAAAAACTGTTGAAAGACGCGTAAATAGAGTCTAACTAAATTTAATGCCCAATTCAATTACCGAGATTACAGGTAGAAAGCTCTGAAATGACGCGAATTCTGATAATATTACCAACACCGGACATTTTATGTGGCGTTTTCACAAAATTGTCATTTCCAACAGGAAGTATTCCTGTTTATAGAGCTCAGAAGTTCTGTATAAAGCTTTCAAATGAGGAGTGTACTGTTTATGTTTAACATTGAGACTTAATTGGCCTGGCGTTTTTTGACTGAAACAGTTTATATCCTGAAGGTTCTAGAATATACTCCTAAGAAAAATGTCAAATAGTGGTAAAACTCTTAAAATACACAATTATATTCCAGGGAAATGAATATGAACTTGTAACAAACAGTTGAAACACGAGTAAATAGAATCTAACTAAATTTAATGCCCAGTTCAATTACCGAGATTACAGGTAGAAAGCTCTGAAATGACGCGAATTCTGATAATATTAACAACTCCGGCTATTTTAAGTGGCGTTTTCACAAAAATGTCATTTCCAATAGGAAGAATTCCTGTTTATAGAGCTCAGAAGTTCTGTATAAAGCTTTCAAATGAGGAGTGTACTGTTTATGTTTAACATTGAGACTTAATTGGCGTGCCGTTTTTTGACAGAAACAGTTTACATCCTGAAGGTTCTAGTATACACTTCTAAGAAATATGTCAAATTGTGGTAAAACTCTTAGAATACACAATTATGTTCCCAGAAAATGAATATGAACGTGTAAGAAGCAGTTGAAACACAAGTAAATAGAATGTACCTACATTTAGTGCTGAGTTCAATTACTGACATTAGAGGTAGAAAGCTCTGAAATGACGCGAATTCTGATAATATTAACAACTCCCGCTATTTTAAGTGGCGTTTCCATAAAAATGTCATTTCAAACAGGAAGAATTCCTGTTTATAGAGCTCAGAAGTTCTGTATAAAGCTTTCAAATGAGGAGTGTACTGTTTATGTTTAACATTGAGACTTAATTGGCCTGGCGTTTTTTGACTGAAACAGTTTATATCCTGAAGGTTCTAGAATATACTCCTAAGAAAAATGTCAAATAGTGGTAAAACTCTTAAAATACACAATTATATTCCAGGGAAATGAATATGAACTTGTAACAAACAGTTGAAACACGAGTAAATAGAATCTAACTAAATTTAATGCCCAGTTCAATTACCGAGATTACAGGTAGAAAGCTCTGAAATGACGCGAATTCTGATAATATTAACAACTCCGGCTATTTTAAGTGGCGTTTTCACAAAAATGTCATTTCCAACAGGAAGAATTCCTGTTTATAGAGCTCAGAAGTTCTGTATAAAGCTTTCAAATGAGGAGTGTACTGTTTATGTTTAACATTGAGACTTAATTGGCGTGCCGTTTTTTGACAGAAACAGTTTACATCCTGAAGGTTCTAGTATACACTTCTAAGAAATATGTCAAATTGTGGTAAAACTCTTAGAATACACAATTATATTCCCAGAAAATGAATATGAACGTGTAAGAAGCAGTTGAAACACAAGTAAATAGAATGTACCTACATTTAGTGCTGAGATCAATTACTGACATTAGAGGTAGAAAGCTCTGAAATGACGAGAATTCTGATAATATTAACAACTCCCGCTATTTTAAGTGGCGTTTCCACAAAAATGTCATTTCAAACAGGAAGAATTCCTGTTTATAGAGCTCAGAAGTTGTGTATAAAGCTTTTAAATGAGGAGTCTACTATTTATGTTTAACATTGAGACTTAATTGGCCAGGCGTTTTTTGACTGAAACAGTTTATATCCTGAAGGTTCTAGAATATACTCCTAAGAAAAATGTCAAATAGTGGTAAAACTCTTAAAAATACACAATTATATTCCAGGGAAATGAATATGAACTTGTAACAAACAGTTGAAACACGAGTAAATAGAATCTAACTAAATTTAATGCCCAGTTCAATTACCGAGATTACAGGTAGAAAGCTCTGAAATGACGAGAATTCTGATAATATTAACAACTCCCGCTATTTTAAGTGGCGTTTTCACAAAAATGTCATTTCCAATGGGAAGAATTCCTGTTTATAGAGCTCAGAAGTTCTGTATAAAGCTTTCAAATGAGGAGTGTACTGTTTATGTTTAACATTGAGACTTAATTGGCGTGCCGTTTTTTGACAGAAACAGTTTACATCCTGAAGGTTCTAGTATACACTTCTAAGAAATATGTCAAATTGTGGTAAAACTCTTAGAATACACAATTATATTCCCAGAAAATGAATATGAACGTGTAAGAAGCAGTAGAAACACAAGTAAATAGAATGTACCTACATTTAGTGCTGAGTTCAATTACTGACATTAGAGGTAGAAAGCTCTGAAATGACGAGAATTCTGATAATATTAACAACTCCCGCTATTTTAAGTGGCGTTTCCACAAAAATGTCATTTCAAACATGAAGAATTCCTGTTTATAGAGCTCAGAAGTTCTGTATAAAGCTTTCAAATGAGGAGTGTACTGTTTATGTTTAACATTGAGACATAATTGGCCAGGCGTTTTTTGACTGAAACAGTTTATACTGTGAATGTTCTAGTATATACTTCTTAGGAAACTAAAAATGTGGTAAAACTCTTAAAATACACAATTATCTTTCAAGGAAATGATTATGAACTTGTGAAAAACTGTTGAAAGACGAGTAAATAGAGTCTAACTAAATTTAATGCCCAATTCAATTACCGAGATTACAGGTAGAAAGCTCTGAAATGACGCGAATTCTGATAATATTAACAACTCCGGCTATTTTAAGTGGCGTTTTCACAAAAATGTCATTTCCAACAGGAAGAATTCCTGTTTATAGAGCTCAGAAGTTCTGTATAAAGCTTTCATGTGAGGAGTGTACTGTTTATGTTTAACATTGAAACTTAATTGGCGTGCCGTTTTTTGACAGAAACAGTTTACATCCTGAAGGTTCTAGTATACACTTCTAAGAAATATGTCAAATTGTGGTAAAACTCTTAAAATACACAATTATATTGCCGTGAAATGAATATGAACGTGTAAGAAGCAGTAGAAACACAAGTAAATAGAATCTAACTACATTTACTGCCGAGTTCAATTACCGAGATTACAGGTAGAAAGCTATGAAATGACGCGAATTCTGATAATATTAACGACACCGGACATTTTATGTGGCGTTTTCACAAAAATGTCATTTCAAACAGGAAGAATTCCTGTTTATAGAACTCAGAACTTTTGTTCAAAGCTTAAATGAGGAGAATACGGTTAATGTTTACAATTGAGGGTGAATTGGCATGGCGTTATTTGACTGAAAGAGTTTATATCCTGAAGGTTCAAGTATACACTTCAAAGGAAAATGTCAAATTGTGGTAAAACTTTTAAAATACACAATTATATTCCCGGGAAATGAATATGAACGTGTAAGAAGCAGTTGAAACACAAGTAAATAGAATGTACCTACATTTAGTGCTGAGTTCAATTACTGACATTAGAGGTAGAAAGCTCTGAAATGACAAGAATTCTGATAATATTAACAACTCCCGCTATTTTAAGAGGCATTTCCACAAAAATGTCATTTCCAACAGGAAGAATTCCTGTTTATAGAGCTCAGAAGTTCTGTATAAAGCTTTTAAATGTGGAGTGTACTGTTTATGTTTAACATTGAGACATAATTGGCCAGGCGTTTTTTGACTGAAACAGTTTATACTGTGAATGTTCTAGTATATACTTCTTAGGAAACTGTAAAAATGTGGTAAAACTCTTAAAATACACCATTATATTCCCAGAAAATGAATATGAACGTGTAAGAAGCAGTAGAAACACAAGTAAATAGAATGTACCTACATTTAGTGCTGAGTTCAATTACTGACATTAGAGGTAGAAAGCTCTGAAATGACGAGAATTCTGATAATATTAACAACTCCCGCTATTTTAAGTGGCGTTTCCACAAAAATGTCATTTCAAACAGGAAGAATTCCTGTTTATAGAGCTCAGAAGTTCTGTATAAAGCTTTCAAATGAGGAGTGTACTGTTTATGTTTAACATTGAGACTTAATTGGCCTGGCGTTTTTTGACTGAAACAGTTTATATCCTGAAGGTTCTAGAATATACTCCTAAGAAAAATGTCAAATAGTGGTAAAACTCTTAAAATACACAATTATATTCCAGGGAAATGAATATGAACTTGTAACAAACAGTTGAAACACGAGTAAATAGAATCTAACTAAATTTAATGCCCAGTACAATTACCGAGATTACAGGTAGAAAGCTCTGAAATGACGCGAATTCTGATAATATTAACAACTCCGGCTATTTTAAGTGGCGTTTTCACAAAAATGTCATTTCCAATAGGAAGAATTCCTGTTTATAGAGCTCAGAAGTTCTGTATAAAGCTTTCAAATGAGGAGTGTACTGTTTATGTTTAACATTGAGACTTAATTGGCGTGCCGTTTTTTGACAGAAACAGTTTACATCCTGAAGGTTCTAGTATACACTTCTAAGAAATATGTCAAATTGTGGTAAAACTCTTAGAATACACAATTATATTCCCAGAAAATGAATATGAACGTGTAAGAAGCAGTTGAAACACAAGTAAATAGAATGTACCTACATTTAGTGCTGAGATCAATTACTGACATTAGAGGTAGAAAGCTCTGAAATGACGAGAATTCTGATAATATTAACAACTCCCGCTATTTTAAGTGGCGTTTCCACAAAAATGTCATTTCAAACAGGAAGAATTCCTGTTTATAGAGCTCAGAAGTTGTGTATAAAGCTTTTAAATGAGGAGTCTACTATTTATGTTTAACATTGAGACTTAATTGGCCAGGCGTTTTTTGACTGAAACAGTTTATATCCTGAAGGTTCTAGAATATACTCCTAAGAAAAATGTCAAATAGTGGTAAAACTCTTAAAAATACACAATTATATTCCAGGGAAATGAATATGAACTTGTAACAAACAGTTGAAACACGAGTAAATAGAATCTAACTAAATTTAATGCCCAGTTCAATTACCGAGATTACAGGTAGAAAGCTCTGAAATGACGAGAATTCTGATAATATTAACAACTCCCGCTATTTTAAGTGGCGTTTTCACAAAAATGTCATTTCCAATGGGAAGAATTCCTGTTTATAGAGCTCAGAAGTTCTGTATAAAGCATTCAAATGAGGAGTGTACTGTTTATGTTTAACATTGAGACTTAATTGGCGTGCCGTTTTTTGACAGAAACAGTTTACATCCTGAAGGTTCTAGTATACACTTCTAAGAAATATGTCAAATTGTGGTAAAACTCTTAGAATACACAATTATATTCCCAGAAAATGAATATGAACGTGTAAGAAGCAGTAGAAACACAAGTAAATAGAATGTACCTACATTTAGTGCTGAGTTCAATTACTGACATTAGAAGTAGAAAGCTCTGAAATGACGAGAATTCTGATAATATTAACAACTCCCGCTATTTTAAGTGGCGTTTCCACAAAAATGTCATTTCAAACATGAAGAATTCCTGTTTATAGAGCTCAGAAGTTCTGTATAAATTTTTCAAATGAGGAGTGTACTGTTTATGTTTAACATTGAGACATAATTGGCCAGGCGTTTTTTGACTGAAACAGTTTATACTGTGAATGTTCTAGTATATACTTCTTAGGAAACTAAAAATGTGGTAAAACTCTTAAAATACACAATTATCTTTCAAGGAAATGATTATGAACTTGTGAAAAACTGTTGAAAGACGAGTAAATAGAGTCTAACTAAATTTAATGCCCAATTCAATTACCGAGATTACAGGTAGAAAGCTCTGAAATGACGCGAATTCTGATAATATTAACAACTCCGGCTATTTTAAGTGGCGTTTTCACAAAAATGTCATTTCCAACAGGAAGAATTCCTGTTTATAGAGCTCAGAAGTTCTGTATAAAGCTTTCATGTGAGGAGTGTACTGTTTATGTTTAACATTGAAACTTAATTGGCGTGCCGTTTTTTGACAGAAACAGTTTACATCCTGAAGGTTCTAGTATACACTTCTAAGAAATATGTCAAATTGTGGTAAAACTCTTAAAATACACAATTATATTGCCGTGAAATGAATATGAACGTGTAAGAAGCAGTAGAAACACAAGTAAATAGAATCTAACTACATTTACTGCCGAGTTCAATTACCGAGATTACAGGTAGAAAGCTATGAAATGACGCGAATTCTGATAATATTAACGACACCGGACATTTTATGTGGCGTTTTCACAAAAATGTCATTTCAAACAGGAAGAATTCCTGTTTATAGAACTCAGAACTTTTGTTCAAAGCTTAAATGAGGAGAATACGGTTAATGTTTACAATTGAGGGTGAATTGGCATGGCGTTATTTGACTGAAAGAGTTTATATCCTGAAGGTTCAAGTATACACTTCAAAGGAAAATGTCAAATTGTGGTAAAACTTTTAAAATACACAATTATATTCCCGGGAAATGAATATGAACGTGTAAGAAGCAGTTGAAACACAAGTAAATAGAATGTACCTACATTTAGTGCTGAGTTCAATTACTGACATTAGAGGTAGAAAGCTCTGAAATGACAAGAATTCTGATAATATTAACAACTCCCGCTATTTTAAGAGGCATTTCCACAAAAATGTCATTTCCAACAGGAAGAATTCCTGTTTATAGAGCTCAGAAGTTCTGTATAAAGCTTTTAAATGTGGAGTGTACTGTTTATGTTTAACATTGAGACATAATTGGCCAGGCGTTTTTTGACTGAAACAGTTTATACTGTGAATGTTCTAGTATATACTTCTTAGGAAACTGTAAAAATGTGGTAAAACTCTTAAAATACACCATTATATTCCCAGAAAATGAATATGAACGTGTAAGAAGCAGTAGAAACACAAGTAAATAGAATGTACCTACATTTAGTGCTGAGTTCAATTACTGACATTAGAGGTAGAAAGCTCTGAAATGACGAGAATTCTGATAATATTAACAACTCCCGCTATTTTAAGTGGCGTTTCCACAAAAATGTCATTTCAAACAGGAAGAATTCCTGTTTATAGAGCTCAGAAGTTCTGTATAAAGCTTTCAAATGAGGAGTGTACTGTTTATGTTTAACATTGAGACTTAATTGGCCTGGCGTTTTTTGACTGAAACAGTTTATATCCTGAAGGTTCTAGAATATACTCCTAAGAAAAATGTCAAATAGTGGTAAAACTCTTAAAATACACAATTATATTCCAGGGAAATGAATATGAACTTGTAACAAACAGTTGAAACACGAGTAAATAGAATCTAACTAAATTTAATGCCCAGTACAATTACCGAGATTACAGGTAGAAAGCTCTGAAATGACGCGAATTCTGATAATATTAACAACTCCGGCTATTTTAAGTGGCGTTTTCACAAAAATGTCATTTCCAATAGGAAGAATTCCTGTTTATAGAGCTCAGAAGTTCTGTATAAAGCTTTCAAATGAGGAGTGTACTGTTTATGTTTAACATTGAGACTTAATTGGCGTGCCGTTTTTTGACAGAAACAGTTTACATCCTGAAGGTTCTAGTATACACTTCTAAGAAATATGTCAAATTGTGGTAAAACTCTTAGAATACACAATTATGTTCCCAGAAAATGAATATGAACGTGTAAGAAGCAGTTGAAACACAAGTAAATAGAATGTACCTACATTTAGTGCTGAGTTCAATTACTGACATTAGAGGTAGAAAGCTCTGAAATGACGAGAATTCTGATAATATTAACAACTCCCGCTATTTTAAGTGGCGTTTCCATAAAAATGTCATTTCAAACAGGAAGAATTCCTGTTTATAGAGCTCAGAAGTTCTGTATAAAGCTTTCAAATGAGGAGTGTACTGTTTATGTTTAACATTGAGACTTAATTGGCCTGGCGTTTTTTGACTGAAACAGTTTATATCCTGAAGGTTCTAGAATATACTCCTAAGAAAAATGTCAAATAGTGGTAAAACTCTTAAAATACACAATTATATTCCAGGGAAATGAATATGAACTTGTAACAAACAGTTGAAACACGAGTAAATAGAATCTAACTAAATTTAATGCCCAGTTCAATTACCGAGATTACAGGTAGAAAGCTCTGAAATGACGCGAATTCTGATAATATTAACAACTCCGGCTATTTTAAGTGGCGTTTTCACAAAAATGTCATTTCCAACAGGAAGAATTCCTGTGTATAGAGCTCAGAAGTTCTGTATAAAGCTTTCAAATGAGGAGTGTACTGTTTATGTTTAACATTGAGACTTAATTGGCGTGCCGTTTTTTGACAGAAACAGTTTACATCCTGAAGGTTCTAGTATACACTTCTAAGAAATATGTCAAATTGTGGTAAAACTCTTAGAATACACAATTATATTCCCAGAAAATGAATATGAACGTGTAAGAAGCAGTTGAAACACAAGTAAATAGAATGTACCTACATTTAGTGCTGAGATCAATTACTGACATTAGAGGTAGAAAGCTCTGAAATGACGAGAATTCTGATAATATTAACAACTCCCGCTATTTTAAGTGGCGTTTCCACAAAAATGTCATTTCAAACAGGAAGAATTCCTGTTTATAGAGCTCAGAAGTTGTGTATAAAGCTTTTAAATGAGGAGTCTACTATTTATGTTTAACATTGAGACTTAATTGGCCAGGCGTTTTTTGACTGAAACAGTTTATATCCTGAAGGTTCTAGAATATACTCCTAAGAAAAATGTCAAATAGTGGTAAAACTCTTAAAAATACACAATTATATTCCAGGGAAATGAATATGAACTTGTAACAAACAGTTGAAACATGAGTAAATAGAATCTAACTAAATTTAATGCCCAGTTCAATTACCGAGATTACAGGTAGAAAGCTCTGAAATGACGAGAATTCTGATAATATTAACAACTCCCGCTATTTTAAGTGGCGTTTTCACAAAAATGTCATTTCCAATAGGAAGAATTCCTGTTTATAGAGCTCAGAAGTTCTGTATAAAGCTTTCAAATGAGGAGTGTACTGTTTATGTTTAACATTGAGACTTAATTGGCGTGCCGTTTTTTGACAGAAACAGTTTACATCCTGAAGGTTCTAGTATACACTTCTAAGAAATATGTCAAATTGTGGTAAAACTCTTAGAATACACAATTATATTCCCAGAAAATGAATATGAACGTGTAAGAAGCAGTAGAAACACAAGTAAATAGAATGTACCTACATTTAGTGCTGAGTTCAATTACTGACATTAGAGGTAGAAAGCTGTGAAATGACGAGAATTCTGATAATATTAACAACTCCCGCTATTTTAAGTGGCGTTTCCACAAAAATGTCATTTCAAACATGAAGAATTCCTGTTTATAGAGCTCAGAAGTTCTGTATAAAGCTTTCAAATGAGGAGTGTACTGTTTATGTTTAACATTGAGACATAATTGGCCAGGCGTTTTTTGACTGAAACAGTTTATACTGTGAATGTTCTAGTATATACTTCTTAGGAAACTAAAAATGTGGTAAAACTCTTAAAATACACAATTATCTTTCAAGGAAATGATTATGAACTTGTGAAAAACTGTTGAAAGACGAGTAAATAGAGTCTAACTAAATTTAATGCCCAATTCAATTACCGAGATTACAGGTAGAAAGCTCTGAAATGACGCGAATTCTGATAATATTACCAACACCGGACATTTTATGTGGCGTTTTCACAAAAATGTCATTTCCAACAGGAAGAATTCCTGTTTATAGAGCTCAGAAGTTCTGTATAAAGCTTTCAAATGAGGAGTGTACTGTTTATGTTTAACATTGAGACTTAATTGGCCTGGCGTTTTTTGACTGAAACAGTTTATATCCTGAAGGTTCTAGAATATACTCCTAAGAAAAATGTCAAATAGTGGTAAAACTCTTAAAATACACAATTATATTCCAGGGAAATGAATATGAACTTGTAACAAACAGTTGAAACACGAGTAAATAGAATCTAACTAAATTTAATGCCCAGTTCAATTACCGAGATTACAGGTAGAAAGCTCTGAAATGACGCGAATTCTGATAATATTAACAACTCCGGCTATTTTAAGTGGCGTTTTCACAAAAATGTCATTTCCAACAGGAAGAATTCCTGTTTATAGAGCTCAGAAGTTCTGTATAAAGCTTTCAAATGAGGAGTGTACTGTTTATGTTTAACATTGAGACTTAATTGGCGTGCCGTTTTTTGACTGAAACAGTTTACATCCTGAAGGTTCTAGTATACACTTCTAAGAAATATGTCAAATTGTGGTAAAACTCTTAGAATACACAATTATGTTCCCAGAAAATGAATATGAACGTGTAAGAAGCAGTTGAAACACAAGTAAATAGAATGTACCTACATTTAGTGCTGAGTTCAATTACTGACATTAGAGGTAGAAAGCTCTGAAATGACGAGAATTCTGATAATATTAACAACTCCCGCTATTTTAAGTGGCGTTTCCATAAAAATGTCATTTCAAACAGGAAGAATTCCTGTTTATAGAGCTCAGAAGTTCTGTATAAAGCTTTCAAATGAGGAGTGTACTGTTTATGTTTAACATTGAGACTTAATTGGCCTGGCGTTTTTTGACTGAAACAGTTTATATCCTGAAGGTTCTAGAATATACTCCTAAGAAAAATGTCAAATAGTGGTAAAACTCTTAAAATACACAATTATATTCCAGGGAAATGAATATGAACTTGTAACAAACAGTTGAAACACGAGTAAATAGAATCTAACTAAATTTAATGCCCAGTTCAATTACCGAGATTACAGGTAGAAAGCTCTGAAATGACGCGAATTCTGATAATATTAACAACTCCGGCTATTTTAAGTGGCGTTTTCACAAAAATGTCATTTCCAACAGGAAGAATTCCTGTTTATAGAGCTCAGAAGTTCTGTATAAAGCTTTCAAATGAGGAGTGTACTGTTTATGTTTAACATTGAGACTTAATTGGCGTGCCGTTTTTTGACAGAAACAGTTTACATCCTGAAGGTTCTAGTATACACTTCTAAGAAATATGTCAAATTGTGGTAAAACTCTTAGAATACACAATTATATTCCCAGAAAATGAATATGAACGTGTAAGAAGCAGTTGAAACACAAGTAAATAGAATGTACCTACATTTAGTGCTGAGATCAATTACTGACATTAGAGGTAGAAAGCTCTGAAATGACGAGAATTCTGATAATATTAACAACTCCCGCTATTTTAAGTGGCGTTTCCACAAAAATGTCATTTCAAACAGGAAGAATTCCTGTTTATAGAGCTCAGAAGTTGTGTATAAAGCTTTTAAATGAGGAGTCTACTATTTATGTTTAACATTGAGACTTAATTGGCCAGGCGTTTTTTGACTGAAACAGTTTATATCCTGAAGGTTCTAGAATATACTCCTAAGAAAAATGTCAAATAGTGGTAAAACTCTTAAAAATACACAATTATATTCCAGGGAAATGAATATGAACTTGTAACAAACAGTTGAAACACGAGTAAATAGAATCTAACTAAATTTAATGCCCAGTTCAATTACCGAGATTACAGGTAGAAAGCTCTGAAATGACGAGAATTCTGATAATATTAACAACTCCCGCTATTTTAAGTGGCGTTTTCACAAAAATGTCATTTCCAATGGGAAGAATTCCTGTTTATAGAGCTCAGAAGTTCTGTATAAAGCTTTCAAATGAGGAGTGTACTGTTTATGTTTAACATTGAGACTTAATTGGCGTGCCGTTTTTTGACAGAAACAGTTTACATCCTGAAGGTTCTAGTATACACTTCTAAGAAATATGTCAAATTGTGGTAAAACTCTTAGAATACACAATTATATTCCCAGAAAATGAATATGAACGTGTAAGAAGCAGTAGAAACACAAGTAAATAGAATGTACCTACATTTAGTGATGAGTTCAATTACTGACATTAGAGGTAGAAAGCTCTGAAATGACGAGAATTCTGATAATATTAACAACTCCCGCTATTTTAAGTGGCGTTTCCACAAAAATGTCATTTCAAACATGAAGAATTCCTGTTTATAGAGCTCAGAAGTTCTGTATAAAGCTTTCAAATGAGGAGTGTACTGTTTATGTTTAACATTGAGACATAATTGGCCAGGCGTTTTTTGACTGAAACAGTTTATACTGTGAATGTTCTAGTATATACTTCTTAGGAAACTAAAAATGTGGTAAAACTCTTAAAATACACAATTATCTTTCAAGGAAATGATTATGAACTTGTGAAAAACTGTTGAAAGACGAGTAAATAGAGTCTAACTAAATTTAATGCCCAATTCAATTACCGAGATTACAGGTAGAAAGCTCTGAAATGACGCGAATTCTGATAATATTAACAACTCCGGCTATTTTAAGTGGCGTTTTCACAAAAATGTCATTTCCAACAGGAAGAATTCCTGTTTATAGAGCTCAGAAGTTCTGTATAAAGCTTTCATGTGAGGAGTGTACTGTTTATGTTTAACATTGAAACTTAATTGGCGTGCCGTTTTTTGACAGAAACAGTTTACATCCTGAAGGTTCTAGTATACACTTCTAAGAAATATGTCAAATTGTGGTAAAACTCTTAAAATACACAATTATATTGCCGTGAAATGAATATGAACGTGTAAGAAGCAGTAGAAACACAAGTAAATAGAATCTAACTACATTTACTGCCGAGTTCAATTACCGAGATTACAGGTAGAAAGCTATGAAATGACGCGAATTCTGATAATATTAACGACACCGGACATTTTATGTGGCGTTTTCACAAAAATGTCATTTCAAACAGGAAGAATTCCTGTTTATAGAACTCAGAACTTTTGTTCAAAGCTTAAATGAGGAGAATACGGTTAATGTTTACAATTGAGGGTGAATTGGCATGGCGTTATTTGACTGAAAGAGTTTATATCCTGAAGGTTCAAGTATACACTTCAAAGGAAAATGTCAAATTGTGGTAAAACTTTTAAAATACACAATTATATTCCCGGGAAATGAATATGAACGTGTAAGAAGCAGTTGAAACACAAGTAAATAGAATGTACCTACATTTAGTGCTGAGTTCAATTACTGACATTAGAGGTAGAAAGCTCTGAAATGACAAGAATTCTGATAATATTAACAACTCCCGCTATTTTAAGAGGCATTTCCACAAAAATGTCATTTCCAACAGGAAGAATTCCTGTTTATAGAGCTCAGAACTTCTGTATAAAGCTTTTAAATGTGGAGTGTACTGTTTATGTTTAACATTGAGACATAATTGGCCAGGCGTTTTTTGACTGAAACAGTTTATACTGTGAATGTTCTAGTATATACTTCTTAGGAAACTGTAAAAATGTGGTAAAACTCTTAAAATACACCATTATATTCCCAGAAAATGAATATGAACGTGTAAGAAGCAGTAGAAACACAAGTAAATAGAATGTACCTACATTTAGTGCTGAGTTCAATTACTGACATTAGAGGTAGAAAGCTCTGAAATGACGAGAATTCTGATAATATTAACAACTCCCGCTATTTTAAGTGGCGTTTCCACAAAAATGTCATTTCAAACAGGCAGAATTCCTGTTTATAGAGCTCAGAAGTTCTGTATAAAGCTTTCAAATGAGGAGTGTACTGTTTATGTTTAACATTGAGACTTAATTGGCCTGGCGTTTTTTGACTGAAACAGTTTATATCCTGAAGGTTCTAGAATATACTCCTAAGAAAAATGTCAAATAGTGGTAAAACTCTTAAAAATACACAATTATATTCCAGGGAAATGAATATGAACTTGTAACAAACAGTTGAAACACGAGTAAATAGAATCTAACTAAATTTAATGCCCAGTTCAATTACCGAGATTACAGGTAGAAAGCTCTGAAATGACGCGAATTCTGATAATATTAACAACTCCGGCTATTTTAAGTGGCGTTTTCACAAAAATGTCATTTCCAATAGGAAGAATTCCTGTTTATAGAGCTCAGAAGTTCTGTATAAAGCTTTCAAATGAGGAGTGTACTGTTTATGTTTAACATTGAGACTTAATTGGCGTGCCGTTTTTTGACAGAAACAGTTTACATCCTGAAGGTTCTAGTATACACTTCTAAGAAATATGTCAAATTGTGGTAAAACTCTTAGAATACACAATTATATTCCCAGAAAATGAATATGAACGTGTAAGAAGCAGTTGAAACACAAGTAAATAGAATGTACCTACATTTAGTGCTGAGATCAATTACTGACATTAGAGGTAGAAAGCTCTGAAATGACGAGAATTCTGATAATATTAACAACTCCCGCTATTTTAAGTGGCGTTTCCACAAAAATGTCATTTCAAACAGGAAGAATTCCTGTTTATAGAGCTCAGAAGTTGTGTATAAAGCTTTTAAATGAGGAGTCTACTATTTATGTTTAACATTGAGACTTAATTGGCCAGGCGTTTTTTGACTGAAACAGTTTATATCCTGAAGGTTCTAGAATATACTCCTAAGAAAAATGTCAAATAGTGGTAAAACTCTTAAAAATACACAATTATATTCCAGGGAAATGAATATGAACTTGTAACAAACAGTTGAAACACGAGTAAATAGAATCTAACTAAATTTAATGCCCAGTTCAATTACCGAGATTACAGGTAGAAAGCTCTGAAATGACGAGAATTCTGATAATATTAACAACTCCCGCTATTTTAAGTGGCGTTTTCACAAAAATGTCATTTCCAATAGGAAGAATTCCTGTTTATAGAGCTCAGAAGTTCTGTATAAAGCATTCAAATGAGGAGTGTACTGTTTATGTTTAACATTGAGACTTAATTGGCGTGCCGTTTTTTGACAGAAACAGTTTACATCCTGAAGGTTCTAGTATACACTTCTAAGAAATATGTCAAATTGTGGTAAAACTCTTAGAATACACAATTATATTCCCAGAAAATGAATATGAACGTGTAAGAAGCAGTAGAAACACAAGTAAATAGAATGTACCTACATTTAGTGCTGAGTTCAATTACTGACATTAGAGGTAGAAAGCTGTGAAATGACGAGAATTCTGATAATATTAACAACTCCCGCTATTTTAAGTGGCGTTTCCACAAAAATGTCATTTCAAACATGAAGAATTCCTGTTTATAGAGCTCAGAAGTTCTGTATAAAGCTTTCAAATGAGGAGTGTACTGTTTATGTTTAACATTGAGACATAATTGGCCAGGCGTTTTTTGACTGAAACAGTTTATACTGTGAATGTTCTAGTATATACTTCTTAGGAAACTAAAAATGTGGTAAAACTCTTAAAATACACAATTATCTTTCAAGGAAATGATTATGAACTTGTGAAAAACTGTTGAAAGACGAGTAAATAGAGTCTAACTAAATTTAATGCCCAATTCAATTACCGAGATTACAGGTAGAAAGCTCTGAAATGACGCGAATTCTGATAATATTACCAACACCGGACATTTTATGTGGCGTTTTCACAAAAATGTCATTTCCAACAGGAAGAATTCCTGTTTATAGAGCTCAGAAGTTCTGTATAAAGCTTTCAAATGAGGAGTGTACTGTTTATGTTTAACATTGAGACTTAATTGGCCTGGCGTTTTTTGACTGAAACAGTTTATATCCTGAAGGTTCTAGAATATACTCCTAAGAAAAATGTCAAATAGTGGTAAAACTCTTAAAATACACAATTATATTCCAGGGAAATGAATATGAACTTGTAACAAACAGTTGAAACACGAGTAAATAGAATCTAACTAAATTTAATGCCCAGTTCAATTACCGAGATTACAGGTAGAAAGCTCTGAAATGACGCGAATTCTGATAATATTAACAACTCCGGCTATTTTAAGTGGCGTTTTCACAAAAATGTCATTTCCAACAGGAAGAATTCCTGTTTATAGAGCTCAGAAGTTCTGTATAAAGCTTTCAAATGAGGAGTGTACTGTTTATGTTTAACATTGAGACTTAATTGGCGTGCCGTTTTTTGACTGAAACAGTTTACATCCTGAAGGTTCTAGTATACACTTCTAAGAAATATGTCAAATTGTGGTAAAACTCTTAGAATACACAATTATGTTCCCAGAAAATGAATATGAACGTGTAAGAAGCAGTTGAAACACAAGTAAATAGAATGTACCTACATTTAGTGCTGAGTTCAATTACTGACATTAGAGGTAGAAAGCTCTGAAATGACGAGAATTCTGATAATATTAACAACTCCCGCTATTTTAAGTGGCGTTTCCATAAAAATGTCATTTCAAACAGGAAGAATTCCTGTTTATAGAGCTCAGAAGTTCTGTATAAAGCTTTCAAATGAGGAGTGTACTGTTTATGTTTAACATTGAGACTTAATTGGCCTGGCGTTTTTTGACTGAAACAGTTTATATCCTGAAGGTTCTAGAATATACTCCTAAGAAAAATGTCAAATAGTGGTAAAACTCTTAAAATACACAATTATATTCCAGGGAAATGAATATGAACTTGTAACAAACAGTTGAAACACGAGTAAATAGAATCTAACTAAATTTAATGCCCAGTTCAATTACCGAGATTACAGGTAGAAAGCTCTGAAATGACGCGAATTCTGATAATATTAACAACTCCGGCTATTTTAAGTGGCGTTTTCACAAAAATGTCATTTCCAACAGGAAGAATTCCTGTTTATAGAGCTCAGAAGTTCTGTATAAAGCTTTCAAATGAGGAGTGTACTGTTTATGTTTAACATTGAGACTTAATTGGCGTGCCGTTTTTTGACAGAAACAGTTTACATCCTGAAGGTTCTAGTATACACTTCTAAGAAATATGTCAAATTGTGGTAAAACTCTTAGAATACACAATTATATTCCCAGAAAATGAATATGAACGTGTAAGAAGCAGTTGAAACACAAGTAAATAGAATGTACCTACATTTAGTGCTGAGATCAATTACTGACATTAGAGGTAGAAAGCTCTGAAATGACGAGAATTCTGATAATATTAACAACTCCCGCTATTTTAAGTGGCGTTTCCACAAAAATGTCATTTCAAACAGGAAGAATTCCTGTTTATAGAGCTCAGAAGTTGTGTATAAAGCTTTTAAATGAGGAGTCTACTATTTATGTTTAACATTGAGACTTAATTGGCCAGGCGTTTTTTGACTGAAACAGTTTATATCCTGAAGGTTCTAGAATATACTCCTAAGAAAAATGTCAAATAGTGGTAAAACTCTTAAAAATACACAATTATATTCCAGGGAAATGAATATGAACTTGTAACAAACAGTTGAAACACGAGTAAATAGAATCTAACTAAATTTAATGCCCAGTTCAATTACCGAGATTACAGGTAGAAAGCTCTGAAATGACGAGAATTCTGATAATATTAACAACTCCCGCTATTTTAAGTGGCGTTTTCACAAAAATGTCATTTCCAATGGGAAGAATTCCTGTTTATAGAGCTCAGAAGTTCTGTATAAAGCTTTCAAATGAGGAGTGTACTGTTTATGTTTAACATTGAGACTTAATTGGCGTGCCGTTTTTTGACAGAAACAGTTTACATCCTGAAGGTTCTAGTATACACTTCTAAGAAATATGTCAAATTGTGGTAAAACTCTTAGAATACACAATTATATTCCCAGAAAATGAATATGAACGTGTAAGAAGCAGTAGAAACACAAGTAAATAGAATGTACCTACATTTAGTGCTGAGTTCAATTACTGACATTAGAGGTAGAAAGCTGTGAAATGACGAGAATTCTGATAATATTAACAACTCCCGCTATTTTAAGTGGCGTTTCCACAAAAATGTCATTTCAAACATGAAGAATTCCTGTTTATAGAGCTCAGAAGTTCTGTATAAAGCTTTCAAATGAGGAGTGTACTGTTTATGTTTAACATTGAGACATAATTGGCCAGGCGTTTTTTGACTGAAACAGTTTATACTGTGAATGTTCTAGTATATACTTCTTAGGAAACTAAAAATGTGGTAAAACTCTTAAAATACACAATTATCTTTCAAGGAAATGATTATGAACTTTTAAAAACTGTTGAAAGGCGAGTAAATAGAGTGTAACTAAATTTAATGCCCAATTCAATTACCGAGATTACAGGTAGAAAGCTCTGAAATGACGCGAATTCTGATAATATTACCAACACCGGACATTTTATGTGGCGTTTTCACAAAAATGTCATTTCCAACAGGAAGAATTCCTGTTTATAGAGCTCAGAAGTTCTGTATAAAGCTTTCAAATGAGGAGTGTACTGTTTATGTTTAACATTGAGACTTAATTGGCCTGGCGTTTTTTGACTGAAACAGTTTATATCCTGAAGGTTCTAGAATATACTCCTAAGAAAAATGTCAAATAGTGGTAAAACTCTTAAAATACACAATTATATTCCAGGGAAATGAATATGAACTTGTAACAAACAGTTGAAACACGAGTAAATAGAATCTAACTAAATTTAATGCCCAGTTCAATTACCGAGATTACAGGTAGAAAGCTCTGAAATGACGCGAATTCTGATAATATTAACAACTCCGGCTATTTTAAGTGGCGTTTTCACAAAAATGTCATTTCCAATAGGAAGAATTCCTGTTTATAGAGCTCAGAAGTTCTGTATAAAGCTTTCAAATGAGGAGTGTACTGTTTATGTTTAACATTGAGACTTAATTGGCGTGCCGTTTTTTGACAGAAACAGTTTACATCCTGAAGGTTCTAGTATACACTTCTAAGAAATATGTCAAATTGTGGTAAAACTCTTAGAATACACAATTATGTTCCCAGAAAATGAATATGAACGTGTAAGAAGCAGTTGAAACACAAGTAAATAGAATGTACCTACATTTAGTGCTGAGTTCAATTACTGACATTAGAGGTAGAAACTCTGAAATGACGAGAATTCTGATAATATTAACAACTCCCGCTATTTTAAGTGGCGTTTCCATAAAAATGTCATTTCAAACAGGAAGAATTCCTGTTTATAGAGCTCAGAAGTTCTGTATAAAGCTTTCAAATGAGGAGTGTACTGTTTATGTTTAACATTGAGACTTAATTGGCCTGGCGTTTTTTGACTGAAACAGTTTATATCCTGAAGGTTCTAGAATATACTCCTAAGAAAAATGTCAAATAGTGGTAAAACTCTTAAAATACACAATTATATTCCAGGGAAATGAATATGAACTTGTAACAAACAGTTGAAACACGAGTAAATAGAATCTAACTAAATTTAATGCCCAGTTCAATTACCGAGATTACAGGTAGAAAGCTCTGAAATGACGCGAATTCTGATAATATTAACAACTCCGGCTATTTTAAGTGGCGTTTTCACAAAAATGTCATTTCCAACAGGAAGAATTCCTGTTTATAGAGCTCAGAAGTTCTGTATAAAGCTTTCAAATGAGGAGTGTACTGTTTATGTTTAACATTGAGACTTAATTGGCGTGCCGTTTTTTGACAGAAACAGTTTACATCCTGAAGGTTCTAGTATACACTTCTAAGAAATATGTCAAATTGTGGTAAAACTCTTAGAATACACAATTATATTCCCAGAAAATGAATATGAACGTGTAAGAAGCAGTTGAAACACAAGTAAATAGAATGTACCTACATTTAGTGCTGAGATCAATTACTGACATTAGAGGTAGAAAGCTCTGAAATGACGAGAATTCTGATAATATTAACAACTCCCGCTATTTTAAGTGGCGTTTCCACAAAAATGTCATTTCAAACAGGAAGAATTCCTGTTTATAGAGCTCAGAAGTTGTGTATAAAGCTTTTAAATGAGGAGTCTACTATTTATGTTTAACATTGAGACTTAATTGGCCAGGCGTTTTTTGACTGAAACAGTTTATATCCTGAAGGTTCTAGAATATACTCCTAAGAAAAATGTCAAATAGTGGTAAAACTCTTAAAAATACACAATTATATTCCAGGGAAATGAATATGAACTTGTAACAAACAGTTGAAACACGAGTAAATAGAATCTAACTAAATTTAATGCCCAGTTCAATTACCGAGATTACAGGTAGAAAGCTCTGAAATGACGAGAATTCTGATAATATTAACAACTCCCGCTATTTTAAGTGGCGTTTTCACAAAAATGTCATTTCCAATGGGAAGAATTCCTGTTTATAGAGCTCAGAAGTTCTGTATAAAGCTTTCAAATGAGGAGTGTACTGTTTATGTTTAACATTGAGACTTAATTGGCGTGCCGTTTTTTGACAGAAACAGTTTACATCCTGAAGGTTCTAGTATACACTTCTAAGAAATATGTCAAATTGTGGTAAAACTCTTAGAATACACAATTATATTCCCAGAAAATGAATATGAACGTGTAAGAAGCAGTAGAAACACAAGTAAATAGAATGTACCTACATTTAGTGCTGAGTTCAATTACTGACATTAGAGGTAGAAAGCTCTGAAATGACGAGAATTCTGATAATATTAACAACTCCCGCTATTTTAAGTGGCGTTTCCACAAAAATGTCATTTCAAACATGAAGAATTCCTGTTTATAGAGCTCAGAAGTTCTGTATAAAGCTTTCAAATGAGGAGTGTACTGTTTATGTTTAACATTGAGACATAATTGGCCAGGCGTTTTTTGACTGAAACAGTTTATACTGTGAATGTTCTAGTATATACTTCTTAGGAAACTAAAAATGTGGTAAAACTCTTAAAATACACAATTATCTTTCAAGGAAATGATTATGAACTTGTGAAAAACTGTTGAAAGACGAGTAAATAGAGTCTAACTAAATTTAATGCCCAATTCAATTACCGAGATTACAGGTAGAAAGCTCTGAAATGACGCGAATTCTGATAATATTAACAACTCCGGCTATTTTAAGTGGCGTTTTCACAAAAATGTCATTTCCAACAGGAAGAATTCCTGTTTATAGAGCTCAGAAGTTCTGTATAAAGCTTTCATGTGAGGAGTGTACTGTTTATGTTTAACATTGAAACTTAATTGGCGTGCCGTTTTTTGACAGAAACAGTTTACATCCTGAAGGTTCTAGTATACACTTCTAAGAAATATGTCAAATTGTGGTAAAACTCTTAAAATACACAATTATATTGCCGTGAAATAAATATGAACGTGTAAGAAGCAGTAGAAACACAAGTAAATAGAATCTAACTACATTTACTGCCGAGTTCAATTACCGAGATTACAGGTAGAAAGCTATGAAATGACGCGAATTCTGATAATATTAACGACACCGGACATTTTATGTGGCGTTTTCACAAAAATGTCATTTCAAACAGGAAGAATTCCTGTTTATAGAACTCAGAACTTTTGTTCAAAGCTTAAATGAGGAGAATACGGTTAATGTTTACAATTGAGGGTGAATTGGCATGGCGTTATTTGACTGAAAGAGTTTATATCCTGAAGGTTCAAGTATACACTTCAAAGGAAAATGTCAAATTGTGGTAAAACTTTTAAAATACACAATTATATTCCCGGGAAATGAATATGAACGTGTAAGAAGCAGTTGAAACACAAGTAAATAGAATGTACCTACATTTAGTGCTGAGTTCAATTACTGACATTAGAGGTAGAAAGCTCTGAAATGACAAGAATTCTGATAATATTAACAACTCCCGCTATTTTAAGAGGCATTTCCACAAAAATGTCATTTTCAACAGGAAGAATTCCTGTTTATAGAGCTCAGAAGTTCTGTATAAAGCTTTTAAATGTGGAGTGTACTGTTTATGTTTAACATTGAGACATAATTGGCCAGGCGTTTTTTGACTGAAACAGTTTATACTGTGAATGTTCTAGTATATACTTCTTAGGAAACTGTAAAAATGTGGTAAAACTCTTAAAATACACCATTATATTCCCAGAAAATGAATATGAACGTGTAAGAAGCAGTAGAAACACAAGTAAATAGAATGTACCTACATTTAGTGCTGAGTTCAATTACTGACATTAGAGGTAGAAAGCTCTGAAATGACGAGAATTCTGATAATATTAACAACTCCCGCTATTTTAAGTGGCGTTTCCACAAAAATGTCATTTCAAACAGGAAGAATTCCTGTTTATAGAGCTCAGAAGTTCTGTATAAAGCTTTCAAATGAGGAGTGTACTGTTTATGTTTAACATTGAGACTTAATTGGCCTGGCGTTTTTTGACTGAAACAGTTTATATCCTGAAGGTTCTAGAATATACTCCTAAGAAAAATGTCAAATAGTGGTAAAACTCTTAAAATACACAATTATATTCCAGGGAAATGAATATGAACTTGTAACAAACAGTTGAAACACGAGTAAATAGAATCTAACTAAATTTAATGCCCAGTACAATTACCGAGATTACAGGTAGAAAGCTCTGAAATGACGCGAATTCTGATAATATTAACAACTCCGGCTATTTTAAGTGGCGTTTTCACAAAAATGTCATTTCCAATAGGAAGAATTCCTGTTTATAGAGCTCAGAAGTTCTGTATAAAGCTTTCAAATGAGGAGTGTACTGTTTATGTTTAACATTGAGACTTAATTGGCGTGCCGTTTTTTGACAGAAACAGTTTACATCCTGAAGGTTCTAGTATACACTTCTAAGAAATATGTCAAATTGTGGTAAAACTCTTAGAATACACAATTATGTTCCCAGAAAATGAATATGAACGTGTAAGAAGCAGTTGAAACACAAGTAAATAGAATGTACCTACATTTAGTGCTGAGTTCAATTACTGACATTAGAGGTAGAAAGCTCTGAAATGACGAGAATTCTGATAATATTAACAACTCCCGCTATTTTAAGTGGCGTTTCCATAAAAATGTCATTTCAAACAGGAAGAATTCCTGTTTATAGAGCTCAGAAGTTCTGTATAAAGCTTTCAAATGAGGAGTGTACTGTTTATGTTTAACATTGAGACTTAATTGGCCTGGCGTTTTTTGACTGAAACAGTTTATATCCTGAAGGTTCTAGAATATACTCCTAAGAAAATTGTCAAATAGTGGTAAAACTCTTAAAATACACAATTATATTCCAGGGAAATGAATATGAACTTGTAACAAACAGTTGAAACACGAGTAAATAGAATCTAACTAAATTTAATGCCCAGTTCAATTACCGAGATTACAGGTAGAAAGCTCTGAAATGACGCGAATTCTGATAATATTAACAACTCCGGCTATTTTAAGTGGCGTTTTCACAAAAATGTCATTTCCAACAGGAAGAATTCCTGTTTATAGAGCTCAGAAGTTCTGTATAAAGCTTTCAAATGAGGAGTGTACTGTTTATGTTTAACATTGAGACTTAATTGGCGTGCCGTTTTTTGACAGAAACAGTTTACATCCTGAAGGTTCTAGTATACACTTCTAAGAAATATGTCAAATTGTGGTAAAACTCTTAGAATACACAATTATATTCCCAGAAAATGAATATGAACGTGTAAGAAGCAGTTGAAACACAAGTAAATAGAATGTACCTACATTTAGTGCTGAGATCAATTACTGACATTAGAGGTAGAAAGCTCTGAAATGACGAGAATTCTGATAATATTAACAACTCCCGCTATTTTAAGTGGCGTTTCCACAAAAATGTCATTTCAAACAGGAAGAATTCCTGTTTATAGAGCTCAGAAGTTGTGTATAAAGCTTTTAAATGAGGAGTCTACTATTTATGTTTAACATTGAGACTTAATTGGCCAGGCGTTTTTTGACTGAAACAGTTTATATCCTGAAGGTTCTAGAATATACTCCTAAGAAAAATGTCAAATAGTGGTAAAACTCTTAAAAATACACAATTATATTCCAGGGAAATGAATATGAACTTGTAACAAACAGTTGAAACACGAGTAAATAGAATCTAACTAAATTTAATGCCCAGTTCAATTACCGAGATTACAGGTAGAAAGCTCTGAAATGACGAGAATTCTGATAATATTAACAACTCCCGCTATTTTAAGTGGCGTTTTCACAAAAATGTCATTTCCAATAGGAAGAATTCCTGTTTATAGAGCTCAGAAGTTCTGTATAAAGCTTTCAAATGAGGAGTGTACTGTTTATGTTTAACATTGAGACTTAATTGGCGTGCCGTTTTTTGACAGAAACAGTTTACATCCTGAAGGTTCTAGTATACACTTCTAAGAAATATGTCAAATTGTGGTAAAACTCTTAGAATACACAATTATATTCCCAGAAAATGAATATGAACGTGTAAGAAGCAGTAGAAACACAAGTAAATAGAATGTACCTACATTTAGTGCTGAGTTCAATTACTGACATTAGAGTAGAAAGCTGTGAAATGACGAGAATTCTGATAATATTAACAACTCCCGCTATTTTAAGTGGCGTTTCCACAAAAATGTCATTTCAAACATGAAGAATTCCTGTTTATAGAGCTCAGAAGTTCTGTATAAAGCTTTCAAATGAGGAGTGTACTGTTTATGTTTAACATTGAGACATAATTGGCCAGGCGTTTTTTGACTGAAACAGTTTATACTGTGAATGTTCTAGTATATACTTCTTAGGAAACTAAAAATGTGGTAAAACTCTTAAAATACACAATTATCTTTCAAGGAAATGATTATGAACTTGTGAAAAACTGTTGAAAGACGAGTAAATAGAGTCTAACTAAATTTAATGCCCAATTCAATTACCGAGATTACAGGTAGAAAGCTCTGAAATGACGCGAATTCTGATAATATTACCAACACCGGACATTTTATGTGGCGTTTTCACAAAAATGTCATTTCCAACAGGAAGAATTCCTGTTTATAGAGCTCAGAAGTTCTGTATAAAGCTTTCAAATGAGGAGTGTACTGTTTATGTTTAACATTGAGACTTAATTGGCCTGGCGTTTTTTGACTGAAACAGTTTATATCCTGAAGGTTCTAGAATATACTCCTAAGAAAAATGTCAAATAGTGGTAAAACTCTTAAAATACACAATTATATTCCAGGGAAATGAATATGAACTTGTAACAAACAGTTGAAACACGAGTAAATAGAATCTAACTAAATTTAATGCCCAGTTCAATTACCGAGATTACAGGTAGAAAGCTCTGAAATGACGCGAATTCTGATAATATTAACAACTCCGGCTATTTTAAGTGGCGTTTTCACAAAAATGTCATTTCCAACAGGAAGAATTCCTGTTTATAGAGCTCAGAAGTTCTGTATAAAGCTTTCAAATGAGGAGTGTACTGTTTATGTTTAACATTGAGACTTAATTGGCGTGCCGTTTTTTGACAGAAACAGTTTACATCCTGAAGGTTCTAGTATACACTTCTAAGAAATATGTCAAATTGTGGTAAAACTCTTAGAATACACAATTATATTCCCAGAAAATGAATATGAACGTGTAAGAAGCAGTTGAAACACAAGTAAATAGAATGTACCTACATTTAGTGCTGAGATCAATTACTGACATTAGAGGTAGAAAGCTCTGAAATGACGAGAATTCTGATAATATTAACAACTCCCGCTATTTTAAGTGGCGTTTCCACAAAAATGTCATTTCAAACAGGAAGAATTCCTGTTTATAGAGCTCAGAAGTTGTGTATAAAGCTTTTAAATGAGGAGTCTACTATTTATGTTTAACATTGAGACTTAATTGGCCAGGCGTTTTTTGACTGAAACAGTTTATATCCTGAAGGTTCTAGAATATACTCCTAAGAAAAATGTCAAATAGTGGTAAAACTCTTAAAAATACACAATTATATTCCAGTTAAATGAATATGAACTTGTAACAAACAGTTGAAACACGAGTAAATAGAATCTAACTAAATTTAATGCCCAGTTCAATTACCGAGATTACAGGTAGAAAGCTCTGAAATGACGAGAATTCTGATAATATTAACAACTCCCGCTATTTTAAGTGGCGTTTTCACAAAAATGTCATTTCCAATAGGAAGAATTCCTGTTTATAGAGCTCAGAAGTTCTGTATAAAGCTTTCAAATGAGGAGTGTACTGTTTATGTTTAACATTGAGACTTAATTGGCGTGCCGTTTTTTGACAGAAACAGTTTACATCCTGAAGGTTCTAGTATACACTTCTAAGAAATATGTCAAATTGTGGTAAAACTCTTAGAATACACAATTATATTCCCAGAAAATGAATATGAACGTGTAAGAAGCAGTAGAAACACAAGTAAATAGAATGTACCTACATTTAGTGCTGAGTTCAATTACTGACATTAGAGGTAGAAAGCTCTGAAATGACGAGAATTCTGATAATATTAACAACTCCCGCTATTTTAAGTGGCGTTTCCACAAAAATGTCATTTCAAACATGAAGAATTCCTGTTTATAGAGCTCAGAAGTTCTGTATAAAGCTTTCAAATGAGGAGTGTACTGTTTATGTTTAACATTGAGACATAATTGGCCAGGCGTTTTTTGACTGAAACAGTTTATACTGTGAATGTTCTAGTATATACTTCTTAGGAAACTAAAAATGTGGTAAAACTCTTAAAATACACAATTATCTTTCA